>NC_143022.1:3507500-3515000 GCF_057628025.1 Oncorhynchus mykiss
CAAATGTTTTGACGATAAATATTGATATATAAATAAATAACTCTAACACTGTTAATCTACAGAAATGACAAATGAACGATTGGGTGTTTTCCCCTAACTGCTAGTGGGGTGGTAGACGCCCAGTTCCCCCTAACTGCTAGTGGGATGGTAGACGCCCAGTTCCCCCTAACTGCTAGTGGGGTGGTAGACGCCCAGTTCCCCCTAACTGCTAGTGGGATGGTAGACGCCCAGTTCTCCCTAACTGCTAGTGGGATGGTAGACGCCCAGTTCCCCCTAACTGCTAGTGGGGTGGTAGACGCCCAGTTCCCCCTAACTGCTAGAGGGGTGGTAGATGCCCAGTTCCCCCCTAACTGCTAGTGGGGTGGTAGACGCCCAGTTCCCCCCTAACTGCTAGTGGGGTGGTAGACGCCCAGTTCCCCCTAACTGCTAGTGGGGTGGTAGACGCCCAGTTCTCCCTAACTGCTAGTGGGGTGGTAGACGCCCAGTTCCCCCTAACTGCTAGTGGGATGGTAGACGCCCAGTTTCCCCTAACTACTAGTGGGGCGGTAGACGCCCAGTTCCCCCCTAACTGCTAGTGGGGTGGTAGACGCCCAGTTTCCCCCTAACTGCTAGTGGGGTGGTAGACGCCCAGTTCCCTCTAACTGCTAGTGGGGTGGTACACGCCCAGTTCCCCCCTAACTGCTAGTGGAGTGGTAGACGCCCAGTTTCCCCTAACTGCTAGTGGGGTGGTAGACGCCCAGTTCCCCCCTAACTGCTAGTGGGGTGGTAGACGCCCAGTTTCCCCCTAACTGCTAGTGGGGTGGTAGACGCCCAGTTCCCTCTAACTGCTAGTGGGGTGGTAGATGCCCAGTTCCCCCTAAATGCTAGTGGGATGGTAGACGCCCAGTTCCCCCTAACTGCTAGTGGGGTGGTAGACGCCCAGTTCCCTCTAACTGCTAGTGGGGTGGTAGACGCCCTGTTCACCCTAACTGCTAGTGGGATGGTAGACGCCCAGTTCCCCCTAACTGCTAGTGGGGTGGTAGACGCCCAGTTCCCTCTAACTACTAGTGGGGTGGTAGACGCCCAGTTCCCTCTAACTGCTAGTGGGGTGGTAGATGCCCAGTTCCCCCTAACTACTAGTGGGGTGGTAGATGCCCAGTTCCCCCTAACTACTAGTGGGGTGGTAGACACCCAGTTCCCTCTAACTGCTAGTGGGGTGGTAGACGCCCAGTTCCAACTAAATGCTAGTGGGGTGGTAGACACCCAGTTCCCCCTAACTACTAGTGGGGTGGTAGACGCCCAGTTCCCCCTAACTGCTAGTGGGGTGGTAGATGCCCAGTTCCCCCTAACTGCTAGTGGGGTGGTAGACACCCAGTTCCCCCCTAACTGCTAGTGGGGTGGTAGATAACCAGTTCCCCCTAACTACTAGTGGGGTGGTAGACGCCCAGTTCCCCCTAACTGCTAGTGGGGTGGTAGACGCCCAGTTCCCTCTAACTGCTAGTGGGGTGGTAGATGCCCAGTTCCCTCTAACTACTAGTGGGATGGTAGACGCCAGTTCCCTCTAACTGCTAGTGGGGTGGTAGACGCCCAGTTCCCTCTAACTGCTAGTGGGGTGGTAGACGCCAGTTCCCTCTAACTGCTAGCGGGGTGGTAGACACCCAGTTCCCTCTAACTGCTAGTGGGGTGGTAGATGCCCAGTTCCCTCTAACTACTAGTGGGGTGGTAGACGCCCAGTTCCCTCTAACTGCTAGTGGGGTGGTAGACGCCCAGTTCCCTCTAACTGCTAGTGGGGTGGTAGATGCCCAGTTCCCCCCTAACTGCTAGAGGGGTGGTAGATGCCCAGTTCCCCCCTAACTGCTAGTGGGGTGGTAGATGCCCAGTTCCCTCTAACTACTAGTGGGGTGGTAGACGCCCAGTTCCCTCTAACTGCTAGTGGGGTGGTAGATTCCCAGTTCCCCTTAACTACTAGTGGGGTGGTAGACGGCCAGTTCCCCCTAACTGCTAGTGGGGTGGTAGATGCCCAGTTCCCTCTAACTGTTAGTGGGGTGGTAGACGCCCAGTTCCCTCTAACTGCTAGTGGGGTGGTAGACGCCCAGTTTCCCCTAACTGCTAGTGGGGTGGTAGATGCCCAGTTCCCCCTAACTGCTAGTGGGGTGGTAGACGCCCAGTTCCCTCTAACTGCTAGTGGGGTGGTAGACGCCCAGTTCCCTCTAACTGCTAGTGGGGTGGTAGACGCCCAGTTCCCCCTAACTGCTAGTGGGGTGGTAGATGCCCAGTTCCCTCTAACTGCTAGTGGGGTGGTAGACGCCCAGTTCCCTCTAACTGCTAGTGGGGTGGTAGATGCCCAGTTCCCTCTAACTGCTAGTGGGGTGGTAGATGCCCAGTTCCCTCTAACTGCTAGTGGGGTGGTAGATGCCCAGTTCCCCCCTAACTGCTAGTGGGGTGGTAGATGCCCAGTTCCCTCTAACTGCTAGTGGGGTGGTAGACGCCCAGTTCCCTCTAACTGCTAGTGGGGTGGTAGATGCCCAGTTCCCTCTAACTGCTAGTGGGGTGGTAGATGCCCAGTTCCCTCTAACTGCTAGTGGGGTGGTAGATGCCCAGTTCCCCCCTAACTGCTAGTGGGGTGGTAGACGCCCAGTTCCCTCTAACTGCTAGTGGGGTGGTAGACGCCCAGTTCCCCCCTAACTGCTAGTGGGGTGGTAGACGCCAGTTCCCCCTAACTACTAGTGGGGTGGTAGATGCCCAGTTCCCCCTAACTGCTAGTGGGGTGGTAGATGCCCAGTTCCCCCCTAACTGCTAGTGGGGTGGTAGATGCCCAGTTCCCTCTAACTACTAGTGGGGTGGTAGACGCCCAGTTCCCTCTAACTGCTAGTGGGGTGGTAGATTCCCAGTTCCCCTTAACTACTAGTGGGGTGGTAGATGCCCAGTTCCCTCTAACTGCTAGTGGGGTGGTAGACGCCCAGTTCCCTCTAACTACTAGTGGGGTGGTAGACGCCCAGTTCCCTCTAACTGCTAGTGGGGTGGTAGATTCCCAGTTCCCCTTAACTACTAGTGGGGTGGTAGATGCCCAGTTCACTCTAACTACTAGTGGGATGGTAGACGCCAGTTCCCTCTAACTGCTAGTGGGGTGGTAGACGCCCAGTTCCCTCTAACTGCTAGTGGGGTGGTAGACGCCCAGTTCCCTCTAACTGCTAGTGGGGTGGTAGACACCCAGTTCCCCCTAACTGCTAGTGGGGTGGTAGACGCCCAGTTCCCCCCTAACTGCTAGTGGGGTGGTAGACGCCCAGTTTCCCCCTAACTGCTAGTGGGGTGGTAGACGCCCAGTTCCCCTCTAACTGCTAGTGGGGTGGTAGACGCCCAGTTCCCTCTAACTGCTAGTGGGGAAGTAGACGCCCAGTTCCCCCCTAACTGCTAGTGGGGTGGTAGACACCCAGTTCCCTCTAACTACTAGTGGGGTGGTAGACGCCCAGTTCCCCCTAACTACTAGTGGGGTGGTAGACGCCCAGTTCCCTCTAACTGCTAGTGGGGTGGTAGACGCCCAGTTTCCTCTAACTGCTAGTGGGGTGGTAGACGCCCAGTTCCCCCTAACTGCTAGTGGGGTGGTAGACACTCAGTTCACCCTAACTACTAGTGGGGTGGTAGACGCCCAGTTCCCCCTAACTGCTAGTGGGGTGGTAGACGCCAGTTCCCCCTAACTGCTAGTGGGGTGGTAGATGCCCAGTTCCCCCCTAACTGCTAGTGGGGTGGTAGACGCCCAGTTCCCCCTAACTACTAGTGGGGTGGTAGATGCCCAGTTCCCCCCTAACTGCTAGTGGGGTGGTAGACGCCCAGTTCCCCCCTAACTGCTAGAGGGGTGGTAGATGCCCAGTTCCCCCTAACTGCTAGTGGGGTGGTAGACGCCAGTTCCCTCTAACTGCTAGTGGGGTGGTAGACGCCCAGTTCCCTCTAACTACTAGTGGGGTGGTAGACGCCCAGTTCCCCCTAACTGCTAGTGGGGTGGTAGACGCCCAGTTCCCCCTAACTGCTAGTGGGATGGTAGACACCCAGTTCCCTCTAACTGCTAGTGGGGTGGTAGACGCCCGGTTCCCCCCTAACTGCTAGTGGGGTGGTAGACGCCCAGTTCCCTCTAACTGCTAGTGGGGTGGTAGACGCCCAGTTCCCTCTAACTGCTAGTGGGGTGGTAGACGCCCAGTTCCCCCCTAACTGCTAGTGGGGTTGTAGACGCCCAGTTCCCCCCTAACTGCTAGTGGGGTGGTAGACGCCCAGTTCCCCCCTAACTGCTAGTGGAGTGGTAGATTCCCAGTTCCCCCCTAACTGCTAGTGGGGTGGTAGACGCCCAGTTCCCCCCTAACTGCTAGAGGGGTGGTAGATGCCCAGTTCCCCCTAACTGCTAGTGGGGTGGTAGACGCCAGTTCCCTCTAACTGCTAGTGGGGTGGTAGACGCCCAGTTCCCTCTAACTACTAGTGGGGTGGTAGACGCCCAGTTCCCCCTAACTGCTAGTGGGGTGGTAGACGCCCAGTTCCCCCTAACTGCTAGTGGGATGGTAGACACCCAGTTCCCTCTAACTGCTAGTGGGGTGGTAGATGCCCAGTTCCCTCTAACTGCTAGTGGGGTGGTAGACGCCCAGTTCCCTCTAACTGCTAGTGGGGTGGTAGACGCCCAGTTCCCCCCTAACTGCTAGTGGGGTTGTAGACGCCCAGTTCCCCCCTAACTGCTAGTGGGGTGGTAGACGCCCAGTTCCCCCCTAACTGCTAGTGGAGTGGTAGATTCCCAGTTCCCCCCTAACTGCTAGTGGGGTGGTAGACGCCCAGTTCCCCCCTAACTGCTAGTGGAGTGGTAGATTCCCAGTTCCCCCCTAACTGCTAGTGGGGTGGTAGACGCCCAGTTCCCCCCTAACTGCTAGTGGAGTGGTAGATTCCCAGTTCCCCCTAACTACTAGTGGGGTGGTAGACGCCCAGTTCCCTCTAACTGCTAGTGGGGTGGTAGATGCCCAGTTCCCCCTAACTGCTAGTGGGGTGGTAGACGCCCAGTTCCCCCCTAACTGCTAGTGGGGTGGTAGATGCCCAGTTCCCGCCTAACTGCTATGTACCATCATGAAAGGAGATAGAGGCACATTCCCTAGTAGTTCATAATGAAAGGAGATAGAGACACATTCCCTAGTAGTTCATAATGAAAGGAGATAGAGGTACATAAAGTTCATAAAGCCGTTTTGAGAAGAGGAGAGGAAGAGGAGGAATATTGGACGAGGAGAAGAGTTGTTTTCGTGTGGAGGTTGAGTAGGGGACGCGGACGGAGGAGAAGGGTTGTTTTCGTGTGGAGGTTGAGTAGGGGACGCGGACGGAGGAGAAGGGCCCAATGTGAGCAGCGAGAGAGCTAACCCCAGAGACCCTGCAGACAGACAGGCAGACAGACAGACAGGCAGACAGACAGGCAGACAGACTTACAAAAATACAGGCTGACAGACAGGCAGACAGACAGGCAGACATACAGGCAGGCAGACAGGCAGACAGACAGGCAGACATACAAAAATACAGGCAGACAGACAGGCAGACAGACAGGCAGACAGAAAGGCAGACGTACAAAAATACAGGCAGACAGACAGGCAGACAGGCAGACGAACATACAAGAGACAGGCAGACAAAGAGACAGAGACAGAGCCAGATAACAGGCAAACAGACAGAGAGACATGATGGGGCAGACAGACAAACTGACACAGACAGACAGGCTGACAGACATGGACAGACAGAAAGACAGGCAGACAAATATGACAGAGCAGACAAACAGACAGATAGACAGACACGGCAGGGCAGACAGACAGACACGATAGAGCAGACAGACATGCTGCTGTTCCATCTAGCCAACAGCAGGGGTCACTGATATGCAGAGTTGCTACTCCCTCTCTCTATCTCCGTCTCTCTGTCTCTCTGTCTCTCTCATTTGAACCATCGAAGGCCTCATCCTCCTCAACGTGGACACTGCTCAGAGTCAGGATAAATATCATAAAACCTGTAAAGGTATAGGGCCCGGAGCTGTTATCATTTAGCAGAGTAAGCAAATGTGTTGAATGAATTACATGACTATGTTTAATCTGATTTTCCATAACAATCACGAGCATTGATGTTGAGTTTAGAATACAGGTCAAATGCTACAGTGCTATTCCCCCCCCCCCTTTCTAATTTTCTCTACTTTTTTGCATATTTTTGATACTGAATGTTATCAGATATTTTAAGCACCAGCTGTCAGAGCAGCTCACAGATTACTGCACCTGTACATAGCCCATCTATAATTTAGCTCAAACAACTACCTCTTTCCCTACTGTATTTATTTATTTATTTATTTTGCTCCTTTGCACCCCATTATTTTTATTTCTACTTTGCACATTCTTCCACTGCAAATCTACCATTCCAGTGTTTTACTTGCTATATTGTATTTACCTTGTCACCATGGCCTTTTTTGCCTTTTACCTCCCTTATCTCACCTCATTTGCTCACATCGTATATAGACTTGTTTATACTGTACTATTGACTGTATGTTTGTTTTACTCCATGACTCTGTGGTGAAATAAATCAAATAAATAAATAAAGATATAATATTAGATAAAAGGGGAACCCGAAATAACAGATCAATAACAAACTTATTTCATAAACAAACTTATACAACATCCAGTTTCCCCGTAATTGCGTCCTTTACACTCAATAGCTGGTTGTGCCACATTTAGCTGCAATGACTCCAACCAAACACTTCCTGCCGTATCTCAGGTCTCTGTGGAGGAGTTGTCCCGCTCCTCCATGCAGAACTGCTTTATCTCAGCGACATGAACCACTTGTTTCAAGTCCTGCCACAACATCTCATTCAGGATTAGGTCTGGACAATGACTCCAACCAAACACTTCCTGCCACAACATCTCATTCGGGATCTGGACTTTGAAGTGTTTCTGTTTAGCCTCTTTTTTTTTAATGTGAACTTGAACGTGGTGTTTTGTATCATTGTCTTTCTACATGACCCAGCTGCTATTCAGCTCCCAGACAGATGGCCTGACATTCTCCTGTAGCATCTCCAAACCATCACACCACCACCACCATGCTGACCATTGGTATGAGGTTCTTACTGTGGAATGCAGTGCTTTTCGCCAGCATGTGCAGACCAGCAGACCGGAGTGTTTATGGACATATTCAATCTCTCCCTATCCCAGTCTGCTGACCCCAATTTCTTCAAGATGTCCACCATTGTTCCTGTACCCAAGAAAGCAAAGGTAACTGAACTAAATGACTACCGCCCCGTAGCACTCACTTCTGTCATCATGAAGTACTTTGAGATACTAGTCAAGGATCATATCACCTCCACCCTACCTGACACCCTAGACCCACTTCAGTTTGAATCCCGCCCCAACAGGTCCACAGATGATGCAATCGCCATCACACTGCACACTGCCCTATCCCATCTGGACAAGAAGAATACCTATGTGAGAATGCTGTTCAATGACTACAGCTCAGCCTTCAACACCATCGTGCCCTCCAAAC
>NC_143022.1:3520000-3522500 GCF_057628025.1 Oncorhynchus mykiss
AGCTACTCTTCCTGGGGTTTATTATGGATCCCCATTAGTTCCTGCCAAGGCAGCAGCTACTCTTCCTGGGGTTTATTATGGATCCACATTAGTTCCTGCCAAGGCAGCAGCTACTCTTCCTGGGGTTTATTATGGATCCACATTAGTTCCTGCCAAGGCAGCAGCTACTCTTCCTGGGGTTTATTATGGATCCAAATTAGTCTCCAAAATTAAGGCAGTAATATACAATAAAAAAAAACATGACATTACATTTCACAACACATTTCACAACACATTAAGTGTGTTCCCTCAGGCCACTACTCTACTACCACATATCTACAACACAAACTGAATGTGTGCCTGTGTGTGTGTCTCTTCACAGTTCACCCTGTTCCATAAGGTGTATAGTGTGTGTGACTCTTCACAGTTCACCCTGTTCCATAAGGTGTATAGTGTGTGTGACTCTTCACAGTCCACGCTGTTCCATAAGGTGTATAGTGTGTGTGACTCTTCACAGTTCACCCTGTTCCATAAGGTGTATAGTGTGTGTGACTCTTCACAGTTCACCCTGTTCCATAAGGTGTATAGTGTGTGTGACTCTTCACAGTTCACCCTGTTCCATAAGGTGTATAGTGTGTGTGACTCTTCACAGTTCATCCTGTTCCATAAGGTGTATAGTGTGTGTGACTCTTCACAGTTCATCCTGTTCCATAAGGTGTATTTTTATCTGTTTTTTAAATCTGCTTCTACTGTTTGCATCAGTTACCTGATGTGGAATAGAGTTCCATGTAGTCATGGCTCTATGTAGTACTGTGGAATAGAGTTCCATGTAGTCATGGCTCTATGTAGTACTGTGGAATAGAGTTCCATGTAGTCATGGCTCTACGTAGTACTGTGGAATAGAGTTCCATGTAGTCATGGCTCTATGTAGTACTGTGGAATAGGGTTCCATGTAGTCATGGCTCTATGTAGTACTGTGGAATAGAGTTCCATGTAGTCATGGCTCTATGTAGTACTGTGGAATAGAGTTCCATGTAATCATGGCTCTATGTAGTACTGTGGAATAGAGTTCCATGTAGTCATGGCTCTGTGTAGTACTGTGGAATAGAGTTCCATGTAGTCATGGCTCTATGTAGTACTGTGGAATAGAGTTCCATGTAGTCATGGCTCTATGTAGTACTGTGGAATAGAGTTCCATGTAGTCATGGCTCTATGTAGTACTGTGGAATAGAGTTCCATGTAGTCATGTCTCTATGTAGTACTGTGGATTAGAGTTCCATGTAGTCATGGCTCTTTGTAGTACTGTGGAATAGAGTTCCATGTAGTCATGGCTCTATGTTGTACTGTGAAATAGAGTTCCATGTAGTCATGGCTCTATGTAGTACTGTGAAATAGAGTTCCATGTAGTCATGGCTCTATGTAGTACTGTGAAATAGAGTTCCATGTAGTCATGGCTCTATGTAGTACTGTGAAATAGAGTTCCATGTAGTCAGTTCCCCATAGTCTGTCCTGGACTTGGGGACTGTGAAGAGACCTCTGGTGGCATGTCTTGTGGGTTATGGGTGTCTGAGCTGTGTACCAGTAGTTCAGACAGACCTCTGGTGGCATGTCTGTTGGGTTGTGGGTGTCTGAGCTGTGTGCCAGTAGTTCAGACAGACCTCTGGTGGCATGTCTTGTGTTATGTATGGTATGTCTGAGCTGTGTGCCAGTAGTTCAGACAGACCTCTGGTGGCATGTCTTGTGTTATGTATGGTATGTCTGAGCTGTGTGCCAGTAGTTCAGACAGACCTCTGGTGGCATGTCTTGTGTTATGTATGGTATGTCTGAGCTGTGTGCCAGTAGTTCAGACAGACCTCTGGTGGCATGTCTTGTGTTATGTATGGTATGTCTGAGCTGTGTGCCAGTAGTTCAGACAGACCTCTGGTGGCATGTCTTGTGTTATGTATGGTATGTCTGAGCTGTGTGCCAGTAGTTCAGACAGACCTCTGGTGGCATGTCTTGTGTTATGTATGGTATGTCTGAGCTGTGTGCCAGTAGTTCAGACAGACCTCTGGTGGCATGTCTTGTGTTATGTATGGTATGTCTGAGCTGTGTGCCAGTAGTTCAGACAGACCTCTGGTGGCATGTCTTGTGTTATGTATGGTATGTCTGAGCTGTGTGCCAGTAGTTCAGACAGACCTCTGGTGGCATGTCTTGTGTTATGTATGGTATGTCTGAGCTGTGTGGGACGAGGAAAAGGAGGTTCAAGTGGAAGATGGGCCACTCACGGTGCTTTAGTTTTACATCCTGGTTGGAGCTGTGTGCTGCATAACGTAACAGTGTATCAGTGTACTATAAAGCAGATATGATATAGTATTTTATACTATTAAACAGATATGATATAGTATTTTATACTATAAAACAGATATAATATAGCATTTTATACGATAAAACATATATGATATAGTATTTCATACTATAAAACAGATATGATATAGTACTGTATACTGTAAAGCAGATATGATATAGTATTGTATACTAT
>NC_143022.1:3527500-3590000 GCF_057628025.1 Oncorhynchus mykiss
AAAAAAATCCAACATACATAATGTACACAGTTTAAAACAACAATACGATGTGAAAACAAGTTGACATGACCACATTTTCTAACCACTTTGGACAAAATCAAGACGTCAACATTCTTCTAATTATATTAAACATCTAATTACATCTAATTCAGTGTGTAGTTGTGTAGCGTCAGTGTGTAGTTGTGTAGGGTCAGTGTGTAGTTGTGTAGTTGTGTAGGGTCAGTGTGTAGTTGTGTTGGGTCAGTGTGTAGTTGTGTTGGGTCAGTGTGTAGTTGTGTAGCGTCAGTGTGTAGTTGTGTAGTTGTGTTGGGTCAGTGTGTAGTTGTGTAGTTGTGTAGGGTCAGTGTGTAGTTGTGTAGTTGTGTTGGGTCAGTGTGTAGTTGTGTTGGGTCAGTGTGTAGTTGTGTTGGGTCAGTGTGTAGTTGTGTAGGGTCAGTGTGTAGTTGTGTTGGGTCAGTGTGTAGTTGTGTAGTTGTGTTGGGTCGGTGTGTAGTTGTGTAGTTGTGTAGGGTCAGTGTGTAGTTGTGTAGTTGTGTTGGGTCAGTGTGTAGTTGTGTTGGGTCAGTGTGTAGTTGTGTAGTTGTGTTGGGTCAGTGTGTAGTTGTGTAGTTGTGTAGGGTCAGTGTGTAGTTGTGTAGTTGTGTTGGGTCAGTGTGTAGTTGTGTAGTTGTGTTGGGTCAGTGTGTAGTTGTGTAGTTGTGTTGGGTCAGTGTGTAGTTGTGTTGGGTCAGTGTGTAGTTGTGTAGGGTCAGTGTGTAGTTGTGTTGGGTCAGTGTGTAGTTGTGAAGGGTCAGTGTGTAGTTGTGTAGGGTCAGTGTGTAGTTGTGTAGGGTCAGTGTGTAGTTGTGTAGCGTCAGTGTGTAGTTGTGTAGGGTCAGTGTGTAGTTGTGTAGGGTCAGTGTGTAGTTGTGTAGGGTCAGTGTGTAGTTGTGTAGTTGTGTTGGGTCAGTGTGTAGTTGTGTAGGGTCAGTGTGTAGTTGTGTAGCGTCAGTGTGTAGTTGTGTAGGGTCAGTGTGTAGTTGTGTAGTTGTGTTGGGTCAGTGTGTAGTTGTGTAGTTGTGTAGGGTCAGTGTGTAGTTGTGTAGTTGTGTTGGGTCAGTGTGTAGTTGTGTTGGGTCAGTGTGTAGTTGTGTAGGGTCAGTGTGTAGTTGTGTTGGGTCAGTGTGTAGTTGTGTTGGGTCAGTGTGTAGTTGTGTAGGGTCAGTGTGTAGTTGTGTAGGGTCAGTGTGTAGTTGTGTAGGGTCAGTGTGTAGTTGTGTAGCGTCAGTGTGTAGTTGTGTAGGGTCAGTGTGTAGTTGTGTAGGGTCAGTGTGTAGTTGTGTAGGGTCAGTGTGTAGTTGTGTAGGGTCAGTGTGTAGTTGTGTAGTTGTGTTGGGTCAGTGTGTAGTTGTGTAGGGTCAGTGTGTAGTTGTGTAGCGTCAGTGTGTAGTTGTGTAGGGTCAGTGTGTAGTTGTGTAGGGTCAGTGTGTAGTTGTGTAGGGTCAGTGTGTAGTTGTGTAGTTGTGTTGGGTCAGTGTGTAGTTGTGTAGGGTCAGTGTGTAGTTGTGAAGTTGTGTCGGGTCAGTGTGTAGTTGTGTAGCGTCAGTGTGTAGTTGTGTAGGGTCAGTGTGTAGTTGTGTAGTTGTGTCGGGTCAGTGTGTAGTTGTGTAGAGTCAGTGTGTAGTTGTGTAGCGTCAGTGTGTAGTTGTGTAGCGTCAGTGTGTAGTTGTGTAGGGTCAGTTCTTACCCTCTGTGGGGCGAGGTGTACAGGAGGCGCCAGGCTGGCAGGAGGGTCAGTGATGTAGGTCTTCTTCGGGACAGGTTGTGGGCAGCCCTGCTGGGTAGGAGCAGCAGCATAGCTCGGCTGGGGTCTCCAGGTGTTCCCTGGTTCTCCCCCGTACCCTCCTGGTTCTCCCCCGTACCCTCCTGGTTCTCCCCCGTACCCTCCTGCTCCCGGGTAGGCCTGCTCTGGGTAGCCTGCCACAAATGTACATTCATTTATTGTGACTTTTTTTTTTAACCAGGTAAGTCATTGAGAACATATTCTCTTTTACAATAATGACTTGTACATGATACCAACGTATTGAAAAAAATACAACAATTACACGATATCTGTCATTGTAACACAAACTGAATTGTAAACACAATAAAAATGCATTCTATCGTGTCTTTGCTTGCACAGTGTCTTTGCTTTCACAGTGTCTTTGCTTTCACAGTGTCTTTGCTTTCACAGTGTCTTTGCTTTCACAGTGTCTTTGCTTGCACAGTGTCTTTGCTTGCACAGTGTCTTTGCTTTCACAGTGTATTTGCTTTCACAGTGTATTTGCTACCCGGTCTTTGCTTTCACAGTGTCTTTGCTTTCACAGTGCCTTTGCTTTCACAGTGTCTTTGCTTCCCAGTCTTTGCTTTCACAGTGTCTTTGCTTTCACAGTGTCTTTGCTTTCACAGTGTCTTTGCTTTCACAGTGTCTTTGCTTGCACAGTGTCTTTGCTTGCACAGTGTCTTTGCTTGCACAGTGTCTTTTGCTTTTTGGTTCCTAACTGCATTTCAACGGGTTATCAAGTAATTTCACATGCCATGGGAATTGTTAGAATTACAACCGGAGTGTTTTAATGTTGGGGTTAATTCCACAAATTCAATTCCCTCTCCCTGTCAATTCCATTTGATTAAATACAAATTCCAGGTCAGTCTTTAAATTCTGAAATATCACCGTGTGACATCACAGTGTTGCATCACAGTGTGACATCACAGTGTGACATCACAGCAGCAAGATGTGTGACCTGTTGCCACCAGAAAAGGGCAACCAGTGAAGAACAAACACCATTGTAAATACAACCCATATTTATGTTTATTTATTTTCCCTTTTGTTCTTTAACTATTTGCACATTGTTATAACACAGTATATATATACATAATATGACATTTGAAATGTCCCCCTAATTTATATATGTTTTACTTTTGTGAGTGAAATGTTTGCTGTTCATTTTTGATGTGTTTTGATGTTCCCGTGTGGCTCAGTTGGTAGAGACCGCCTCAGTTGGTAGAGACCGCCTCAGTTGGTAGAGGCCGCCTCAGTTGGTAGAGACCGCCTCAGTTGGTAGAGACCGCCTCAGTTGGTAGAGACCGCCTCAGTTGGTCGAGACCGCCTCAGTTGGTCGAGACCGCCTCAGTTGGTAGATATGTCTCAGTTGGTAGAGACCGCCTCAGTTGGTAGAGACCGCCTCAGTTGGTCGAGACCGCCTCAGTTGGTAGATATGTCTCAGTTGGTAGAGACCGCCTCAGTTGGTAGAGACCGCCTCAGTTGGTAGAGACCGCCTCAGTTGGTAGAGACCGCCTCAGTTGGTAGAGACCGCCTCAGTTGGTAGAGACCGCCTCAGTTGGTCGAGACCGCCTCAGTTGGTAGAGACCGTCTCAGTTGGTAGAGACCGCCTCAGTTGGTAGATATGTCTCAGTTGGTAGAGACCGCCTCAGTTGGTAGAGACCGCCTCAGTTGGTAGAGACCGTCTCAGTTGGTAGAGACCGCCTCAGTTGGTAGAGACCGCCTCAGTTGGTAGAGACCGCCTCAGTTGGTAGAGACCGTCTCAGTTGGTAGATATGTCTCAGTTGGTAGAGACCGCCTCAGTTGGTAGAGACCGCCTCAGTTGGTAGAGACCGTCTCAGTTGGTAGAGACCGTCTCAGTTGGTAGAGACCGCCTCAGTTGGTAGAGACCGCCTCAGTTGGTAGAGACCGTCTCAGTTGGTAGATATGTCTCAGTTGGTAGAGACCGCCTCAGTTGGTAGAGACCGTCTCAGTTGGTAGAGACCGTCTCAGTTGGTAGAGACCGCCTCAGTTGGTAGAGACCGTCTCAGTTGGTAGAGACCGTCTCAGTTGGTAGAGACCGCCTCAGTTGGTAGAGACCGTCTCAGTTGGTAGAGACCGCCTCAGTTGGTAGAGACCGCCTCAGTTGGTAGAGACCGCCTCAGTTGGTAGAGACCGCCTCAGTTGGTAGAGACCGCCTCAGTTGGTAGAGACCGCCTCAGTTGGTAGAGGCCGCCTCAGTTGGTAGAGACCGCCTCAGTTGGTAGAGGCCGCCTCAGTTGGTAGAGACCGCCTCAGTTGGTAGAGACCGCCTCAGTTGGTAGAGACCGCCTCAGTTGGTAGAGACCGCCTCAGTTGGTAGAGACCGCCTCAGTTGGTAGAGACCGCCTCAGTTGGTAGAGACCGCCTCAGTTGGTAGAGACCGCCTCAGTTGGTAGAGACCGCCTCAGTTGGTAGAGACCGTCTCAGTTGGTAGAGACCGCCTCAGTTGGTAGAGACCGCCTCAGTTGGTAGAGACCGTCTCAGTTGGTAGATATGTCTCAGTTGGTAGAGACCGCCTCAGTTGGTAGAGACCGTCTCAGTTGGTAGAGACCGTCTCAGTTGGTAGATATGTCTCAGTTGGTAGAGACCGCCTCAGTTGGTAGAGACCGCCTCAGTTGGTAGAGACCGTCTCAGTTGGTAGAGACCGCCTCAGTTGGTAGAGACCGCCTCAGTTGGTAGAGACCGCCTCAGTTGGTAGAGCATGGTGCTTGCAATGCCAGGGTTGTGGGTTCAATTCCCAGGGGGGACCAGTATGGGAAAAAGTAGAGACATGTATCCACTCACTACTGTAAGTTGAGCGTCTGCTATAAATGACTAAAATGTAATAGTCATAAAGAACTAACATAAAGATATGTAACATTATGGTTTATTTCACTTTTGTTTATTATCTACTTCACTTGCTTTGGCCTCTAACATATGTTTCCCATAGCAATGAAGCCCTATGAATTGAATTCATTCCTCTCAATTTCAATGTTAGGTAAATTCAAAAAATTAAATTCCCATTTCAATATTATCCTCGTTTGCGGTTGTAAATTAAAAAAAAAAAAAATGTCCATTGAGCTGAGAGAAAAGTTGTAGTTTTAAAACTAATTTCCTGGAATTCCATGCATTTTGCCATGGCTAATGCGGTTCTCCTCTGTAACAAAATCAATGGGCAGGTGCCGGGAACGTCCATTTTTGTAATTTAATTTCCGATTCTCACTGACCGTCTAGATTTTATTTGATTGTTAGTTTTCAAAGATGGCATTCTCTTTCTGGTTTTGGTCATTTACCTGGACACTGAAACTGTTTTTCAATCCCGAAAATCATCACTTAGCCAGCCCGCCTAAGAATTTTCTACATAGAAAACACCCTGTAATTAGCTCCAATGGCTGTACAATTTCTACCATATTAAAGGGATAGATCGAGATTTTTGGAATGAAGCCATTTATCTACTTGCCCAGAGTTGGATGAACAGGAACAGCTGACTTGCCTAGTTTAAATAAAGGTCAAATAAAATACTGGATGCAGAGACATAAAAATGGTATCCATAAAATGGTATTCTGTTGCAGCTCGCGATATTTCCCCCCAAAATAGTTTTCTAAAATAACTAAATATAAAACGGTGCTTCTACACCTGCATTGCTTGCTGTTTGGGGTTTTAGGCTGGGTTTCTGTACAGCACTTTGAGATATCAGCTGATGTACGAAGGGCTTTATAAATACATTTGATTTGATCTGCAGACATATAGAACTAGATGAAATGGCTAAAAACTCCATTAAGTGGAAAATCGTTTTTTAAAGTTTTTTTTTACAATTACAATTCAATTCCAAATCAAACAGTCTAATTCCAATTCCATAACTTTAAGATTGAATCCAATTCTTATTTTAACAATCTAAATTCTCCACTTCATGAATTCAATTATTGAATGTGAAGTTCTAATTAAACCCTGATGTCTGGTAGGGTAGTCACCTTGAGGAGCGAAACCAGGCTGGGGAGGCCCATAGGCGAAATCAGGGCCCCTGGGCTGGGCAGCCATGTACTGGACCGGGCTCCTGTTGGGCTGCTGGGAAAACTGCTGGGGGGGCCCAGGGGACTGGTGCTGGGGCCCGGGCTGGGCAGACCTCACCTGGGGGAAAGAAGAAGATTACTTAGTTTTTCCATTTTTCCTTTTTCCCAACCTCTGTGAGAGACTCCACTGAGCTTAAAGGGCTCTATGAGACACACAGCTGAGCTTAAAGGGCTCTGTGAGACACACAGCTGAGCTTAAAGGGCTCTATGAGACACACAGCTGAGCTTAAAGGGCTCTGTGAGACACACAGCTGAGCTTAAAGGGCTCTATGAGACACACAGCTGAGCTTAAAGGGCTCTGTGAGACACACAGCTGAGCTTAAAGGGCTCTGTGAGACACACAGCTCAGCTTGAAGGGCTCTGTGAGACACACAGCTGAGCTTGAAGGGCTCTATGAGACACACAGCTGAGCTTAAAGGGCTCTGTGAGACACACAGCTGAGCTTGAAGGGCTCTGTGAGACACTCAGCTGAGCTTAAAGGGCTCTATGAGACACTCAGCTGAGCTTAAAGGGCTCTGTGAGACACTCAGCTGAGCTTAAAGGGCTCTGTGAGACACACAGCTGAGCTTGAAGGGCTCTGTGAGACACTCAGCTGAGCTTAAAGGGCTCTGTGAGACACACAGCTGAGCTTGAAGGGCTCTGTGAGACACTCAGCTGAGCTTAAAGGGCTCTATGAGACACTCAGCTGAGCTTAAAGGGCTCTATGAGACACTCAGCTGAGCTTAAAGGGCTCTGTGAGACACTCAGCTGCAGTGCAGTGCCCAAAGATAAAATGGCAGTAAGATAGGATCAAGGACTTGATAGCAATGACTGCAAGTGATCTGTTTGCTATTGATCTTATAGCAATGAGACAAAAAATTGGGACAATAAAGACAGACAGATAGATTGATTCATTAAAATGATTGATTGACACCTGTACGTTGAAGGTGGGCTGGCTGGGGGTGGAGGCTGTGGCGTAGGAGGCCGGGACTGGCTGGGGGGCCGTCTGGAACTGGGGCCTGGCCAGTATGGAGGCTGAGGAGGAGTTCTCCGCTTGGGGCCGGGGCAGTGTTCCGCCTGGGGCCCCGGCCTTGGGAGAGGACTTCTTGGTGGCCGTCAGAGGAGGCTGGGTGGGGATGACCATACGTTTGTACCCTGTCACCGGAGCGTTGGGACTGGTCAGAGTTCCAGAGTTCTGTCAAATAGAACGGTTTTTAAATCAAATACCCTTTCCTTTAATACAAACACTGAATGTTCCTGCTGCTCAAATGAAGTTGGAGGCAGGTTGGGTAGTTAGCCATCAGCCCAGGCTGGGTAGTTAGTCTGGAGATTGATCTGGAGGAAACAGGCTGGGTAGTTAGCCATCAGCCCAGGCTGGGTGGTTAGCCCAGAGATTGATATGGAGGAAGCTGGCTGGGTAGTTAGTCTGGAGATTGATATAGAGGAAGCAGGCTGGGTAGTTAGTCTGGAGATTGATCTGGAGGAAACAGGCTGGGTAGTTAGTCTGGAGATTGATCTGGAGGAAACAGGCTGGGTAGTTAGTCTGGAGATTGATATGGAGGAAACAGGCTGGGTAGTTATCCCAGAGATTGATATGGAGGAAGCAGGCTATCAATCTCCAGACTAACTACCCAGCCTGCTTCCTCCATATCAATCTCCAGACTAACTACCCAGCCTGTTTCCTCCATATCAATCTCTGGGCTAACTACCCAGCCTGTTTCCTCTATATCAATCTCTGGGCTAACTACCCAGCCTGTTTCCTCTATATCAACCTCCAGACTAACTACCCAGCCTGTTTCCTCCATATCAATCTCTGGGCTAACTACCCAGCCTGGGCTGATGGCTAACTACCCAGCCTGCTTCCTCCAGATCAATCTCTGGGCTAACTACCCAGCCTGGGCTGATGGCTAACTACCCAGCCTGTTTCCTCCATATCTATCTCTGGGCTAACTACCCAGCCTGTTTCCTCCATATCAATCTCTGGGCTAACTACCCAGCCTGGGCTGATGGCTAACTACCCAGCCTGTTTCCTCCATATCAATCTCCAGACTAACTACCCAGCCTGCTTCCTCTATATCAATCTCCAGACTAACTACCCAGCCTGTTTCCTCTATATCAATCTCCAGACTAACTACCCAGCCTGTTTCCTCTATATCAATCTCCAGACTAACTACCCAGCCTGCTTCCTCCATATCAATCTCTGGGCTAACTACCCAGCCTGTTTCCTCTATATCAATCTCTGGGCTAACTACCCAGCCTGTTTCCTCTATATCAATCTCCAGACTAACTACCCAGCCTGTTTCCTCCATATCAATCTCTGGGCTAACTACCCAGCCTGGGCTGATGGCTAACTACCCAGCCTGCTTCCTCCAGATCAATCTCTGGGCTAACTACCCAGCCTGGGCTGATGGCTAACTACCCAGCCTGTTTCCTCCATATCTATCTCTGGGCTAACTACCCAGCCTGTTTCCTCCATATCAATCTCTGGGCTAACTACCCAGCCTGGGCTGATGGCTAACTACCCAGCCTGTTTCCTCCATATCAATCTCCAGACTAACTACCCAGCCTGCTTCCTCTATATCAATCTCCAGACTAACTACCCAGCCTGTTTCCTCTATATCAATCTCCAGACTAACTACCCAGCCTGTTTCCTCCATATCAATCTCTGGGCTAACTACCCAGCCTGGGCTGATGGCTAACTACCCAGCCTGCTTCCTCCATATCAATCTCTGGGCTAACTACCCAGCCTGGGCTGATGGCTAACTACCCAGCCTGGGCTGATGGCTAACTACCCAGCCTGTTTCCTCCATATCTATCTCTGGGCTAACTACCCAGCCTGCTTCCTCCATATCGATCTCCAGGCTACCTCGTCTGACTCCCACATGGCACCCTTTTCCCTATATAGTGCCTGTAAGGTGAACTACTTAAGTAGTGCACTATATAGGGAAAAGGGTGCCATTTTGGGACTCAAACCCTGGACAGCAAAAGCCCTCACTACCCTGGCCCAATTCCTCCAGGCATAAACTAAGGGTAATAAAGCATGCTAGCAGGGAGAGAGGGAGGGAGGGAGGGAGGGAGGGAGGAGATAAATTGTTGGGTGGAGGACGCCATGACAGTACATTGGCAGTGCTAGAGGAAAATGGTGCTGACTGTAGCTGGCTGGGGTGAGGACGGTGGTAAATCCTAGAGATATGTTGTCCCAGTGATCCCTGGTGAGGGAAGAGGAAACAACTGGACTCTCAGTAACAGGAAACGAGTTCCTCAGTAGCTCAATGCTGAGCAATATCTCACCATTGACGTGTCCAATTTCTATATTTTTTGGAGGGTGACTTCTTTCCCCACACAGGAGATGTGTGTGTCAGATTGAGATTCACAGTGTTTAATAGTGAATGGCTACAGGTGTGCTTGCAGGGTAACAGTGAACCTCTCAGGCTTGTGACACTGGTATGTTGTGGTTCAATGCCTCTCAGTTAGTGAATTAAAGATGTGTTGGAATGGTGATCTCAGGCCAGGACTGAGGGAGGAAAGAGGCCACTACGGGAAAACTATTCATCTCTGAATTATGACAGGAGTTCCTCACTGGCTCGATGCAGGACAGAGAACGTGTGTGACTCAAATGGCATCCTACTCTTTATATAATGTCCCACCCTGATTCACCTGTCTTGTTCTTGTCTCCACCCCCCACCAGGTGTCTCCTTCCCCCACCAGGTGTCTCCTCCCCCCACCAGGTGTCCCACCCTGATTCACCTGTCATGTTCTTGTCTCCACCCCCCACCAGGTGTCCCACCCTGATTCACCTGTCATGTTCTTTTCTCCGCCCCCCACCAGGTGTCTCCTCCCCCCACCAGGTGTCTCCTCCCCCCACCAGGTGTCCCACCCTGATTCACCTGTCTTGTTCTTGTCTCCACCCCCCACCAGGTGTCCCACCCTGATTCACCTGTCATGTTCTTTTCTCCGCCCCCCACCAGGTGTCTCCTCCCCCCACCAGGTGTCTCCTCCCCCCACCAGGTGTCCCACCCTGATTCACCTGTCTTGTTCTTGTCTCCACCCCCCACCAGGTGTCCCACCCTGATTCACCTGTCTTGTTCTTGTCTCCACCCCCCACCAGGTGTCCCACCCTGATTCACCTGTCATGTTCTTTTCTCCGCCCCCCACCAGGTGTCCCACCCTGATTCACCTGTCATGTTCTTTTCTCCACCCCCCACCAGGTGTCCCACCCTGTTTCACCTGCCTTGTTCTTGTCTCCACCCCCCACCAGGTGTCTCACCCTGTTTCACCTGTCTTGTTCTTGTCTCCACCCCCCACCAGGTGTCTCACCCTGTTTCACCTGTCTTGTTCTTTTCTCCACCCCCCACCAGGTGTCTCACCCTGTTTCACCTGTCTTGTTCTTGTCTCCACCCCCCACCAGGTGTCTCACCCTGTTTCACCTGTCTTGTTCTTGTCTCCACCCCCCACCAGGTGTCTCACCCTGTTTCACCTGTCTTGTTCTTGTCTCCTCCCCCCACCAGGTGTCCCACCCTGATTCACCTGTCTTGTTCTTGTCTCCACCCCCCACCAGGTGTCCCACCCTGATTCACCTGTCATGTTCTTTTCTCCGCCCCCCACCAGGTGTCCCACCCTGATTCACCTGTCATGTTCTTTTCTCCACCCCCCACCAGGTGTCCCACCCTGTTTCACCTGCCTTGTTCTTGTCTCCACCCCCCACCAGGTGTCTCACCCTGTTTCACCTGCCTTGTTCTTGTCTCCACCCCCCACCAGGTGTCTCACCCTGTTTCACCTGCATTGTTCTTGTCTCCACCCGCCACCAGGTGTCCCACCCTGATTCACCCGTCTTGTTCTTGTCTCCACCCCCCACCAGGTGTCTCACCCTGATTCACCCGTCTTGTCTTGTCTCCACCCCCCACCAGGTGTTTCACCTGTCTTGTTCTTGTCTCACCCCCCACCAGGTGTTTCACCTGTCTTGTTCTTGTCTCCACCCCCCACCAGGTGTCTCCACCCCCCACCAGGTGTCTCACCCTGTTTCACCTGCCTTGTTCTTGTCTCCACCCCCCACCAGGTGTCTCACCCTGATTCACCCGTCTTGTCTTGTCTCCACCCCCCACCAGGTGTCTCCCCCTGTTTCACCAGCCTTGTTCTTGTCTCACCCCCCACCAGGTGTTTCACCTGTCTTGTTCTTGTCTCCACCCCCCACCAGGTGTTTCACCTGTCTTGTTCTTGTCTCACCCCCCACCAGGTGTTTCACCTGCCTTGTTCTTGTCTCCACCCCCCACCAGGTGTTTCACCTGTATATTTCTTGTCTCAACCCCCACCAGGTGTTTCACCTGTCTTGTTCTTGTCTCACCCCCCACCAGGTGTTTCACCTGTCTTGTTCTTGTCTCCACCCCCCACCAGGTGTCCCACCCTGATTCACCTGTCATGTTCTTTTCTCCACACCCCACCAGGTGTCTCACCATGTTTCACCTGCCTTGTTCTTGTCCCCACCCCCCACCAGGTGTCTCACCCTGTTTCACCTGCCTTGTTCTTGTCTCCACCCCCCACCAGGTGTCTCCACCCCCCACCAGGTGTCTCACCCTGTTTCACCTGTCATGTTCTTGTCTCCACACCCCACCAGGTGTCTCACCCTGTTTCACCTGTCTTGTTCTTGTCTCCACACCCCACCAGGTGTCTCCACCCCGCACCAGGTGTCCCACCCTGTTTCACCTGTATTTTTCTTGTCTCACCCCCCACCAGGTGTTTCACCTGTCTTGCTCTTGTCTCACCCCCCACCAGGTGTTTCACCTGTCTTGTTCTTGTCTCCACCCCCCACCAGGTGTTCCACCCTGTTTCACATGTCATGTTCTTGTCTCCACCCCCCACCAGGTGTCTCACCCTGTTTCACCTGCCTTGTTCTTGTCTCCACCCCCCACCAGGTTTCCCACCCTGATTCAACTCCGTTGTTCTTGTCTCCACCCCCCACCAGGAGTCTCCACCCCCCACCAGGTGTCTCCACCCCCCACCAGGTGTCTCCACCCCCCACCAGGTGTCTCACCCTGTTTCACCTGTCTTGTTCTTGTCTCCACACCCCACCAGGTGTCTCCACCCCCCACCAGGTGTCTCACCCTGTTTCACCTGTCTTGTTCTTGTCTCCACACCCCACCAGGTGTCTCCACCCCCCACCAGGTGTCCCACCCTGTTTCACCTGTATTTTTCTTGTCTCGCCCCCCACCAGGTGTTTCACCTGTCTTGCTCTTGTCTCACCCCCCACCAGGTGTTTCACCTGTCTTGTTCTTGTCTCCACCCCCCACCAGGTGTTCCACCCTGTTTCACCTGTCATGTTCTTGTCTCCACCCCCCACCAGGTGTCTCACCCTGTTTCACCTGTCTTGTTCTTGTCTCCACCCCCCACCAGGTGTCTCACCCTGATTCACCTGTCTTGTTCTTGTCTCCGCCCCCCACCAGGTGTCTCCGCCCCCCACCAGGTGTCTCCGCCCCCCACCAGGTGTCTCTGCCCCCCACCAGGTGTCTCCGCCCCCCACCAGGTGTCTCCGCCCCCCACCAGGTGTCCCACCCTGATTCACCTGTCATGTTCTTGTCTCCACCCCCCACCAGGTGTCCCACCCTGATTCACCTGTCATGTTCTTGTCTCCACCCCCCACCAGGTGTCCCACCCTGATTCACCTGCCTTGTTCTTGTCTCCACCCCCCACCAGGTGTCCCACCCTGTTTCACCTGCCTTGTTCTTGTCTCCACCCCCCACCAGGTGTCCCACCTTGATTCACCTGTCATGTTTATGTCTCCACCCCCCACCAGGTGTCCCACCCTGATTCACCTGTCATGTTCTTGTCTCCACCCCCCACCAGGTATCCCACCTTGTTTCACCTGCCTTGTTCTTGTCTCCACCCCCCACCAGGTGTCTCACCCTGTTTCACCTGTCTTGTTCTTGTCTCACCCCCCACCAGGTGTTTCACCTGTCTTGTTCTTGTCTCCACCCCCCACCAGGTGTCCCACCCTGTTTCACATGTCATGTTCTTGTCTCCAACCCCCACCAGGTGTCCCACCCTGTTTCACCTGTCTTGTTCTTTTCTCCACCCCCCACCAGGTGTCCCACCCTGTTTCACCTGTCTTGTTCTTGTCTCCACCCCCCACCAGGTATCCCACCCTGTTTCACCTGTCTTGTTCTTGTCTCCACCCCCCACCAGGTGTCCCACCCTGTTTCACATGTCATGTTCTTGTCTCCACCCCCCACCAGGTGTCCCACCCTGTTTCACCTGTCTTGTTCTTTTCTCCACCCCCCACCAGGTGTCCCACCCTGTTTCACATGTCATGTTCTTGTCTCCACCCCCCACCAGGTGTCCCACCCTGTTTCACCTGTCTTGTTCAGGTCTCCACCCCCCACCAGGTGTCTCCGCCCCCCACCAGGTGTCTCCGCCCCCCACCAGGTGTCTCCGCCCCTCACCAGGTGTCTCCTCCCCCCACCAGGTGTCTCTTCCCCCCACCAGGTGTCTCCTCCCCCCACCAGGTGGGGGGTCTCCTCCCCCCACCAGGTGTCTCCATTATCCCCTGTGTATTTATACCTGTGTTTCCAGTGTGTTACCAGTTCGTCTCGTTTTCTCAGGTCTTACCAGTGTGTTACCAGTTCGTCTCGTTTTCTCAGGTTTTACCAGTGTGTTACCAGTTGGTCTCGTTTTCTCAGGTCTTACCAGCGTGTTACCAGTGTTACCAGTGTGTTACCGGTCATAAGTAGTGCACTATAATATAGGAAACAGTGTGGTACTAAGACAGAGGAAATGTCAGCAGGTCCTCAGTGGTTACACACTGTTCCCTATATTATAGTGCACTACTTTAAACCAATGCCCTGGTCATAAGTAGTGCACTATAATATAGGGAACAGTGCGGTACTAGGACAGAGGTAAGGACAGCAGGTCCTCTGTGGTTCCACACTGTACAGAGAATGTCTCAGCAGAACAGCTTGGTCCAACTCAGAGTGAATTCATTTGTACATTTTCTATGTTTTTGGGTGACCTTTTGGGTGACCTTTTGGGTGACCTTTTGGGTGACCTTTTCCCCACACAAGGTTTGATTTGGTTACCAAGGATCATTAAGTTAAAAATAATGAGTGCAGTTAACATGTAAGATACAATGACTTTACAGGACATAAATGATGTGTGTTTCAGTACACCACTACACCACTACAGACACCACTACAGACAACACTACAGACACAACTACAGACAACACTACAGACACCACTACAGACAACACTACAGACACCACTGGAGACACAACTACAGACACCACTACAGACACCACTACAGTCACCACTACAGACACCACTACAGACAACACTACAGACAACACTACAGACACCACTACAGACACCACTGGAGACACAACTACAGACACCACTACAGACAACACTACAGACACCACTACAGACACCACTACAGACACCACTACAGACACCACTACAGACACCACTACAGACAACACTACAGACACCACTACAGACACCACTGGAGACACAACTACAGACAACACTACAGACACCACTACAGACAACACTACAGACACCACTACAGACACCACTACAGACACCACTGGAGACAACACTACAGACACCACTACAGACACCACTACAGACACCACTACAGACACCACTGGAGACACAACTACAGACAACACTACAGACACCACTACAGACAACACTACAGACACCACTACAGACACCACTACAGACACCACTGGAGACAACACTACAGACACCACTACAGACACCACTACAGACACCACTACAGACACCACTGGAGACAACTACAGACACCACTACAGACACCACTACAGACACCACTACAGACACCACTACAGACAACACTACAGACACCACTGGAGACACAACTACAGACAACACTACAGACAACACTACAGACACCACTGGAGACAACACTACAGACAACACTACAGACACCAGTACAGACAACACTACAGACACCACTACAGACAACACTACAGACAACACTACAGACACCACTGGAGACACAACTACAGACAACACTACAGACAACACTACAGACACCACTGGAGACACAACTACAGACAACACTACAGACACCACTACAGACAACACTACAGACACCACTACAGACAACACTACAGACACCACTACAGACAACACTACAGACAACACTACAGACACCACTGGAGACACAACTACAGACAACACTACAGACAACACTACAGACACCACTAGAGACAACACTACAGACACCACTGGAGACACAACTACAGACAACACTACAGACACCACTACAGACAACACTACAGACACCACTACAGACAACACTACAGACACCACTGGAGACACAACTACAGACACCACTACAGACACCAGTGGAGACACAACTACAGACACCACTACAGACACCACTACAGACAACACTACAGACACCACTACAGACAACACTACAGACAACACTACAGACACCAGTACAGACATGATGTTGTGATGTGTGTTTCAGTACAGACGTGATGTTGTGATGTGTGTTTCAGTACAGACGTGATGTTGTGATGTGTGTTTCAGTACAGACATGATGTTGTGGTGTGTTTCAGTACAGACATGATGTTGTGATGTGTGTTTCAGTACAGACGTGATGTTGTGATGTGTGTTTCAGTACAGACGTGATGTTGTGATGTGTGTTTCAGTACACCACTACAGACGTGATGTTGTGATGTGTGTTTCAGTACAGACGTGATGTTGTGATGTGTGTTTCAGTACACCACTACAGACGTGATGTTGTGATGTGTGTTTCAGTACAGACATGATGTTGTGATGTGTGTTTCAGTACACCACTACAGACATGATGTTGTGATGTGTGTTTCAGTACAGACGTGATGTTGTGATGTGTGTTTCAGTACAGACGTGATGTTGTGATGTGTGTTTCAGTACACCACTACAGACATGATGTTGTGATGTGTGTTTCAGTACAGACGTGATGTTGTGATGTGTGTTTCAGTACACCACTACAGACACGATGTTGTGTTGTGTGTTTCACTACAGACGTGATGTTGTGGTGTGTTTCAGTACAGACATGATGTTGTGATGTGTGTTTCAGTACAGACATGATGTTGTGTTGTGTGTTTCAGTACAGACATGATGTTGTGGTGTGTTTCAGTACAGACATGATGTTGTGATGTGTGTTTCAGTACAGACATGATGTTGTGATGTGTGTTTCAGTGCAGACATGATGTTGTGATGTGTGTTTCAGTACAGACGTGATGTTGTGGTGTGTTTCAGTACAGACATGATGTTGTGATGTGTGTTTCAGTACAGACATGATGTTGTGATGTGTGTTTCAGTACACCACTACAGACGTGATGTTGTGATGTGTGTTTCAGTACAGACATGATGTTGTGATGTGTGTTTCAGTACACCACTACAGACATGATGTTGTGTTGTGTGTTTCAGTACAGACGTGATGTTGTGATGTGTGTTTTAGTACACCACTACAGACATGATGTTGTGATGTGTGTTTCAGTACAGACATGATGTTGTGATGTGTGTTTCACTACAGACATGATGTTGTGATGTGTGTTTCAGTACAGACATGATGTTGTGATGTGTGTTTCAGTACACCACTACAGACGTGATGTTGTGATGTGTGTTTCAGTACAGACATGATGTTGTGATGTGTGTTTCAGTACAGACATGATGTTGTGATGTGTGTTTCAGTACAGACGTGATGTTGTGATGTGTGTTTCAGTACAGACGTGATGTTGTGATGTGTGTTTCAGTACACCACTACAGACGTGATGTTGTGATGTGTGTTTCAGTACAGACATGATGTTGTGATGTGTGTTTCAGTACACCACTACAGACATGATGTTGTGATGTGTGTTTCAGTACAGACATGATGTTGTGATGTGTGTTTCACTACAGACATGATGTTGTGATGTGTGTTTCAGTACAGACATGATGTTGTGATGTGTGTTTTAGTACACCACTACAGACATCATGTTGTGATGTGTGTTTCAGTACAGACGTGATGTTGTGATGTGTGTTTCACTACAGACATGATGTTGTGATGTGTGTTTCAGTACACCACTACAGACATCATGTTGTGATGTGTGTTTCAGTACACCACTACAGACATCATGTTGTGATGTGTGTTTCAGTACACCACTACAGACATCATGTTGTGATGTGTGTTTCAGTACAGACGTGATGTTGTGATGTGTGTTTCACTACAGACGTGATGTTGTGATGTGTGTTTCAGTACAGACATGATGTTGTGATGTGTGTTTCAGTACAGACATGATGTTGTGATGTGTGTTTCAGTACACCATTACAGACATGATGTTGTGATGTGTGTTTCAGTACAGACATGATGTTGTGATGTGTGTTTCACTACAGACATGATGTTGTGATGTGTGTTTTAGTACAGACATGATGTTGTGATGTGTGTTTCAGTACACCACTACAGACGTGATGTTGTGATGTGTGTTTCAGTACAGACGTGATGTTGTGATGTGTGTTTCAGTACACCACTACAGACATGATGTTGTGATGTGTGTTTCAGTACACCACTACAGACGTGATGTTGTGATGTGTGTTTCAGTACAGACATGATGTTGTGATGTGTGTTTCAGTACACCACTACAGACATGATGTTGTGTTGTGTGTTTCAGTACAGACGTGATGTTGTGATGTGTGTTTTAGTACACCACTACAGACATGATGTTGTGATGTGTGTTTCAGTACAGACATGATGTTGTGATGTGTGTTTCACTACAGACATGATGTTGTGATGTGTGTTTCAGTACAGACATGATGTTGTGATGTGTGTTTCAGTACACCACTACAGACGTGATGTTGTGATGTGTGTTTCAGTACAGACATGATGTTGTGATGTGTGTTTCAGTACAGACATGATGTTGTGATGTGTGTTTCAGTACAGACGTGATGTTGTGATGTGTGTTTCAGTACAGACGTGATGTTGTGATGTGTGTTTCAGTACACCACTACAGACGTGATGTTGTGATGTGTGTTTCAGTACAGACATGATGTTGTGATGTGTGTTTCAGTACACCACTACAGACATGATGTTGTGATGTGTGTTTCAGTACAGACATGATGTTGTGATGTGTGTTTCACTACAGACATGATGTTGTGATGTGTGTTTCAGTACAGACATGATGTTGTGATGTGTGTTTTAGTACACCACTACAGACATCATGTTGTGATGTGTGTTTCAGTACAGACGTGATGTTGTGATGTGTGTTTCACTACAGACATGATGTTGTGATGTGTGTTTCAGTACACCACTACAGACATCATGTTGTGATGTGTGTTTCAGTACACCACTACAGACATCATGTTGTGATGTGTGTTTCAGTACACCACTACAGACATGATGTTGTGATGTGTGTTTCAGTACAGACGTGATGTTGTGATGTGTGTTTCACTACAGACGTGATGTTGTGATGTGTGTTTCAGTACAGACATGATGTTGTGATGTGTGTTTCAGTACAGACATGATGTTGTGATGTGTGTTTCAGTACACCATTACAGACATGATGTTGTGATGTGTGTTTCAGTACAGACATGATGTTGTGATGTGTGTTTCACTACAGACATGATGTTGTGATGTGTGTTTTAGTACAGACATGATGTTGTGATGTGTGTTTCAGTACACCACTACAGACGTGATGTTGTGATGTGTGTTTCAGTACAGACGTGATGTTGTGATGTGTGTTTCAGTACACCACTACAGACATGATGTTGTGATGTGTGTTTTAGTACACCACTACAGACATGATGTTGTGATGTGTGTTTCAGTACAGACATGATGTTGTGATGTGTGTTTCACTACAGACATGATGTTGTGTTGTGTGTTTCAGTACACCACTACAGACATGATGTTGTGATGTGTGTTTCACTACAGACATGATGTTGTGATGTGTGTTTCAATACAGACATGATGTTGTGATGTGTGTTTCAGTACACCACTACAGACATGATGTTGTGATGTGTGTTTCAGTACAGACATGATGTTGTGATGTGTGTTTCAGTACAGACATGATGTTGTGATGTGTGTTTCAGTACAGACATGATGTTGTGTTGTGTGTTTCAGTACACCACTACAGACATGATGTTGTGATGTGTGTTTCAGTACAGACGTGATGTTGTGATGTGTGTTTCAGTACACCACTACAGACATGATGTTGTGATGTGTGTTTCAGTACAGACATGATGTTGTGATGTGTGTTTCAGTACAGACGTGATGTTGTGATGTGTGTTTCAGTACACCACTACAGACACGATGTTGTGTAACACAGTGCGCCCCATCACACACAACTAAACCGTGTCATCTACAACCAGCCTTTATCTTATCGGTGTCAGACTGTCAGACGACCTAAAAAAGATCTGTCATTAACCTTGACTGATCCTATTAGGGCTGACGCCTTAAGGGTGGGAAAAGGAATCAATTACTAATTGTTACTGCAGTATGTAACATGTACTCTTACGCGCTTTATAAAAGCTATACACAATGTTGCTAATGAAAGTGGGTGGGAAACTAATACGCATTAGAGGTTGAACCTCGATAACAATCAATATCGATACCTTTTATTCCTACTGTGTCAAGGTGAGTAACACTAGCAACAGTCGTTGTTCCTTGCACGGTTCCATCGTAAACACAGCGGAGGGATTCTTAAAGAACATTATTGTGCCGATAATGAAGGACAAACGGATTCCATTACTAATATAACATAGAAAATATGAAGCATCAACCAGATAAGAGGCAGTAGGTTTGGTGTCAGGTCTTCATGGAGTGAGATACATTTTTTAATAACATGCGACTGAGAGTCTCCCAACTCAACTCCAGATAATCTGAAGAGCAAAGGCCAAGCAGATGAGAGGAGGAGAGGAGAGGAGAGAGGAGAAAAGAGGAGAGGAGAGAGGAGACGAGGGGAGAGGAGAGGAGAGAGGAGAAAAGAGGAGAGGAGAGAGGAGACGAGGGGAGAGGAGAGAGGAGAAAAGAGGAGAGGAGAGAGGAGACGAGGGGAGAGGAGAAAAGAGAGGAGAAAAGAGGAGAGGAGAGGAGAAAGGAGAAGAGGGGAGAGGAGAAAAGAGGAGAGGAGAGAGGAGAAGAGGGGAGAGGAGAAAAGAGGAGGAGAGAGGAGAAGAGGGGAGAGGAGAAAAGAGGAGAGGAGAGAGGAGAAGAGGGGAGAGGAGAAAAGAGGAGAGGAGAAAAGAGGAGAGGAGAAAAGAGGAGAGGAGAGAAAAGAGGGGAGGAGAGAAGAGAAGAAAAGAGAAGAGAGAGGGGAGGAGGTGAAGAGAGGAGGAGAAGACAGGAGGGGAGAGGGGAAGAGGTGAAAAGAGGAGAGAAGAGAGGAGAGAGGGGAGGAGAGAAGAGAGAGGGGAGGAGAGGAGGAGGTGAAAAAAAGAGAAAAGAGAGAGGGGAGGAGAGGAGAAGGTGAAAAGAGTTAGAGTAGAAAGAAGGATAGAGACGAGGAGAGAAGAGGAGGAGAAAAGAGAAGAGAGAAGAGAGAAAATATGAGAGGAGAGGAGAAGAGAGGATGAGGGGGATGAGAGAAGAGGGGAGAGGAAGAGATGGGGGAGGAGAGAGGAGAGGAAAAGAGGAGGCGAGAATAGAGGAGAGGAGGAGGACCCTAAAGGAACCAACCACATGAAAACACATCATGCTCTCAACCTGATTTCTGTTTCACTGATTAGCGCTAGTGATGTTTATTTAATAATGCGTCTGTCTGCAGATGTACGGAGAGAGAAAAAAAAAAGCCCTTCAGGAAGTGAAATTAGTCAATTTAAATGTTTCATGGTTTTTAAATACTCTAGATTATTAATTTATCTTTAAAGGCCTTAGAACCTAACATTGACTTAGCAGAGAACTGGAAAATGCAAATGGAAGACCTCAAAATAATTACATTGTCACGGTGAATGTTCCAGCACTTAGATTAAGAGAACAAATTCAATGGTTTTATGAGGTGATGAAACTGGAAACGGAATACAATCTGCAGAAAAAGAGTTGCTTCTACAGTGGAAATGATTTACATGTTATCTCAATGACGAGAGATACTTGTTCAATTACAGCGAGTGACGGTCACGTGTTTTCAATGTCAAATCAAATCACATTTCATTGGTCACATACAACGTGTCTAGTCGATGTTACTGCGAGTGTAGCGATTTGCTTGTGCTTCTAGTTTCCACGGTGCAGTAATAACCAACACATTCACAACGTATACCCAATACACAACGTATACCCAATACACAACGTATACCCAATACACAACGTATACCCAATACACAACGTATACCCAATACACAACGTATACCCAATACACAACGTATACCCAATACACACACATGTAAGTAAAAACGGACTTAAGAATATATTAAAAACATGGAAAAGCAATGTCAGAGCAGCATAGACTAAGATAAGGTATCGAGTACAGTATATACATACTGTATGAGATGAGTAATGCATAGACTAAGATAAGGTATCGAGGACAGTATAGAGTACAGTATGAAATGAGTAATGCATAGACTAGGATAAGGTATCGAGTACAGTATAGAGTACAGTATATACATATGAGATGAGTAATGTAGGGTATGTAAACATTATTAAAGTGACCTTATTAAAGTGACTAGTGATCTATTTATTAAAATGATCAATGATATCAAGTCTGTGTATTTAGGGCAGCAGCCTCTCTGAGTTAGTGATGGCTATTTAACAGTCTGATGGCCTTGAGATAGACTGAAAAACAGCTTCTATCGACCCCAGTTTTGATGCACCTGTACTGACCTCGCCTTCTGGATGATAGCGGGGTGAACAGGCAGTGGCTCGGGTGGTTGTTGTCCTTGATGATCTTTTTAGCCTTCCTGTGACATCGGGTGCTGTAGGTGTCATGGAGGGCAGGTAGTTTGCCCCCGGTGATGCGTTGTGCAGACCTCACTACTCTCTGGAGAGCCTTTAGGTTCAGGGCGGAGCAGTTGCCGTACCAGGCGGTGATACAGTCCGACAGGATGCTCTCAATTGTGCATCTGTAAAAGTTTGTGAGGGTTTTAGGTGACAAGCCACATTTTCTTCAGCCTCCTGAGGTTGAAGTGGCGCTGCTGCGCCTTCTTCACCACGCTGTCTGTGTGGGTGGACCAATTCAGTTTGTGGATAGGGGGGTGCTCCCTCTGACTTGTACTCAAAACGTTCCACCTTCTCCACTACTGTCCCGTCGATTTGGATAGGGGGGTGCTCTCTCTACTGTTTCCTGAAGTCCACGATCAGTGTGAGGTTATTTTCCTGACACCACACTCCGAGGGCCTACCACTGTGGCGTCATCTACAAACTTGATGATTGAGTTGGAGGCGTGTATGGCCACGCAGTCGTGGGTGAACAAGAAGTATGGGAGGGGGCTGAGCACGCACCCTTGTGAGGCCCCAGTGTTGAGGATCAGCAAAGTGGAGGCGATGTTTCCTATCTTCACCACCTGGGGGCGACCCGTCAGGAAGTCCAGGACCCAATTGCACAGGGCGGGGTTGAGACTCAGGGTCTCGAGCTTGATGACAAGTTTGGAGGGTACTATGGTGTTAAATGCTGAGCTGTAGTCAATGAACAGCATTCTTACATAGGTATTCCTCTTGTCCAGATGGGATAGGGCAGTGTGATGTGGATTGCATCGTCTGTGGACCTGTTGGGGCTGTATGCAAACTGAAGTGGGTCTATGGTGGCCGGTAAGGTGGAGGTGATATGATCCTTGACTAGTCTCTCAAAGCACTTCATGAGAAGTGAGGGCTACGGGGCAGTAGTCATTTAGTTGCCTTCTTGGGTACAGGAACAATTATGGGATCTTGAAGCATGTGGGAACAGCAGACTGGGATAGGGAGAGATTGAATATGTCTGTAAACACTCCAGCCTGCTGGTCATGCTCTGAGGACGCGTGTCTGGGGATGCCGTCTGGGCCGGCAGCCTTGCTACGGTTAACACGTTTAAATGTTTTACTCACGTCGGCCACGGAGAAGGAGAGCCCACAGTCCTTGGTAGCGGGTCGCGTCAGTGCCACTGTGTTATCCTCAAAGCGGGAGAAGAAGGTGTTTAGTTTGTCTGGGAGCAAGACGTCGGTGTCCACGACGTGGCTGGCTTTCCCTTTGTAGACCCTGCCTCATACGTCTTGTGTCTGAGCCGTTGAATTGCGTCTCCACTTTGTCTCTACACTGACGTTTTCCCTGTTTGATTGGCTTGCGAAGGGAATGACCGCTCTGTCTGTATTCTGCCATATTCCCAGTCACCTTGCCATGTTTAAATGCGGTGGTTCACGCTTTCAGATTTGCGCGAATGTTGCCATCTGTGTGTGTGTGTGTGTGTGTGTGTGTGTGTGTATGTGCGTGTGTGTGTAAGAGAGAGAGAGAGGGAGAGAGAGAGAGAGAACTTTGCGACCTTTTGCCACATTCCAGGCTTCAAACATAAAGATATAAAACTGTATTTTTTTGTGAAGAATCAACAACAAGTGGGACACAATCATGAAGTGGAACGACATTTATTGGATATTCCAAACTTTTTTAACAAATCAAAAACTGAAAAATTGGGCGTGCAAAATTATTCAGCCCCCTTAAGTTAATACTTTGTAGCGCCACCTTTTGCTGCGATTACAGCTGTAAGTCGCTTGGGGTATGTCTCTATCAGTTTTGCACATCGAGAGACTGACATTTTTTCCCATTCCTCCTTGCAAAACAGCTCGAGCTCAGTGAGGTTGGATGGAGAGCATTTGTGAACAGCAGTTTTCAGTTCTTTCCACAGATTCTCGATTGGATTCAGGTCTGGACTTTGACTTGGCCATTCTAACACCTGGATATGTTTATTTTTGAACCATTCCATTGTAGATTTTGCTTTATGTTTTGGATCATTGTCTTGTTGGAAAACAAATCTCCGTCCCAGTCTCAGGTCTTTTGCAGACTCCATCAGGTTTTCTTCCAGAATGGTCCTGTATTTGTCTCCATCCATCTTCCCATCAATTTTAACCATCTTCCCTGTCCCTGCTGAAGAAAAGCAGGCCCAAACCATGATGCTGCCACCACCATGTTTGACAGTGGGGATGGTGTGTTCAGCTGTGTTGCTTTTACGCCAAACATAACGTTTTGCATTGTTGCCAAAAAGTTCAATTTTGGTTTCATCTGATCAGAGCACCTTCTTCCACATGTTTGGTGTGTCTCCCAGGTGGCTTGTGGCAAACTTTAAACGACACTTTTTATGGATATCTTTAAGAAATGGCTTCCTTCTTGCCACTCTTCCATAAAGGCCAGATTTGTGCAATATACGACTGATTGTTGTCCTATGGACAGAGTCTCCCACCTCAGCTGTAGATCTCTGCAGTTCATCCAGAGTGATCATGGGCCTCTTGGCTGCATCTCTGATCAGTCTTCTCCTTGTATGAGCTGAAAGTTTAGAGGGACGGCCAGGTCTTGGTAGATTTGCAGTGGTCTGATACTCCTTCCATTTCAATATTATCGCTTGCACAGTGCTCCTTGGGATGTTTAAAGCTTGGGAAATCTTTTTGTATCCAAATCCGGCTTTAAACTTCTTCACAACAGTATCTCGGACCTGCCTGGTGTGTTCCTTGTTCTTCATGATGCTCTCTGCGCTTTTGACGGACCTCTGAGACTATCACAGTGCAGGTGCATTTATACAGAGACTTGATTACACACAGGTGGATTGTATTTATCATCATTAGTCATTTAGGTCAACATTGGATCATTCAGAGATCCTCACTGAACTTCTGGAGAGAGTTTGCTGCACTGAAAGTAAAGGGGCTGAATAATTTTGCACGCCCAATTTTTCAGTTTTTGATTTGTTAAAAAAGTTTGAAATATCCAATAAATGTCGTTCCACTTCATGATTGTGTCCCACTTGTTGTTGATTCTTCACACAAAAATACAGTTTTATATCTTTATGTTTGAAGCCTGAAATGTGTCAAAAGGTCGCAAAGTTCACTTTGCAAAGTTCAACTTTCGCAAGGCACTGTATATTAACCAGCAACACAGACATAGAAGAGGTATATGAACCAGCAACCCCAACATAGAGGAGGTATATTAACCAGCAACACAGACATAGAGGTGGTATATTAACCAGCAACACAGACATAGATGAGGTATATTAACCAGCAACACAGATGTAGACAGGTTCGACAGGTACTAGAGGGATTACACAGGTATTCAACTACTAGAGGGATTACACAGGTATTCAACTACTAGAGGGATTACACAGGTATTCAACTACTAGAGGGATTACACAGGTATTCAACTACTAGAGGGATTAGAAAGGTATTCAACTACTAGAGGGATTAGACAGGTATTCAACTAACTACTAGAGGGATTAGACAGGTATTCAACTACTAGAGGGATTAGACAGGTATTCAACTACTAGAGGGATTAGACAGGTATTCAACTAACTACTAGAGGGATTAGACAGGTATTCAACTACTAGAGGGATTAGACAGGTATTCAACTAACTACTAGAGGGATTAGAAAGGTATTCAACTACTAGAGGGATTAGAAAGGTATTCAACTACTAGAGGGATTAGACAGGTATTCAACTAACTACTAGAGGGATTAGACAGGTATTCAACTACTAGAGGGATTAGACAGGTATTCAACTAACTACTAGAGGGAATAGACAGGTATTCAACTGTAGAGGGATTAGACAGGTATTCAACTACTAGAGGGATTAGAAAGGTATTCAACTACTAGAGGGAATAGACAGGTATTCAACTACTAGAGGGATTAGACAGGTATTCAACTAACTACTAGAGGGATTAGACAGGTATTCAACTACCTACTAGAGGGATTAGACAGGTATTCAACTAACTACTAGAGGGATTAGACAGGTATTCAACTACTAGAGGGATTAGAAAGGTATTCAACTACTAGAGGGATTAGACAGGTATTCAACTACTAGAGGGATTAGACAGGTATTCAACTAACTACTAGAGGGATTAGACAAGTATTCAACTAACTACTAGAGGGATTAGACAGGTATTCAACTACTAGAGGGATTAGAAAGGTATTCAACTAACTACTAGAGGGATTAGACAGGTATTCAACTAACTACTAGAGGGATTAGACAGGTATTCAACTACTAGAGGGATTAGACAGGTATTCAACTACTAGAGGGATTAGACAGGTATTCAACTACTAGAGGGATTAGACAGGTATTCAACTAACTACTAGAGGGATTAGACAAGTATTCAACTAACTACTAGAGGGATTAGACAGGTATTCAACTAACTACTAGAGGGATTAGACAGATATTCAACTAACTACTAGAGGGATTAGACAGGTATTCAACTACTAGAGGGATTAGACAGGTATTCAACTAACTACTAGAGGGATTAGACAGGTATTCAACTAACTACTAGAGGGAATAGACAGGTATTCAACTGTAGAGGGATTAGACAGGTGTTCAACTGTAGAGGGATTAGACAGGTATTCAACTACTAGAGGGATTAGACAGGTATTCAACTACTAGAGGGATTAGACAGGCATTCAACTAACTACTAGAGGGATTAGACAGGTATTCAACTACCTACTAGAGGGATTAGACAGGTATTCAACTAACTACTAGAGGGATTAGACAGGTATTCAACTACCTACTAGAGGGATTAGACAGGTATTCAACTAACTACTAGAGGGATTAGACAGGTATTCAACTAACTACTAGAGGGATTAGACAGGTATTCAACTAACTACTAGAGGGATTAGACAGGTATTCAACTACCTACTAGAGGGATTAGACAGGTATTCAACTAACTACTAGAGGGATTAGACAGGTATTCAACTATTAGAGGGATTAGACAGGTATTCAACTAACTACTAGAGGGATTAGACAGGTATTCAACTATTAGAGGGATTAGACAAGTATTCAACTAACTACTAGAGGGAATAGACAGATATTCAAATAACTACTAGAGGGATTAGACAGGTATTCAACTACTAGAGGGAATAGACAGGTATTCAACTAAATACTAGAGGGATTAGACAGGTATTCAACTAACTACTAGAGGGATTAGACAGGTATTCAACTAACTACTAGAGGGATTAGACAGGTATTCAACTATTAGAGGGATTAGACAGGTATTCAACTACTAGAGGGATTAGACAGGTATTCAACTACTAGAGGGATTAGACAGGTATTCAACTAACTACTAGAGGGATTAGACAGGTATTCAACTAACTACTAGAGGGATTAGACAGGTATTCAACTACTAGAGGGATTAGACAGGTATTCAACTAACTACTAGAGGGATTAGACAGGTATTCAACTATTAGAGGGATTAGACAGGTATTCAACTAACTACTAGAGGGAATAGACAGATATTCAACTAACTACTAGAGGGATTAGACAGGTATTCAACTACTAGAGGGAATAGACAGGTATTCAACTAAATACTAGAGGGATTAGACAGGTATTCAACTACTAGAGGGAATAGACAGGTATTCAACTACTAGAGGGAATAGACAGGTATTCAACTAACTACTAGAGGGATTAGACAGGTATTCAACTAACTACTAGAGGGAATAGACAGGTATTCAACTAACTACTAGAGGGATTAGACAGGTATTCAACTACTAGAGGGAATAGACAGGTATTCAACTAACTACTAGAGGGATTAGACAGGTTTTCTACAGCCATGCCAGGCCTAACCATTGATGTTTTTACACCATGTCTGTCTAATGTTAGTCAACGTTGGAGAATGTGGCTGTCAGCCGTGTCTATGTCAGTCCGTCCCCAGTGAGGCAGATGGCACTTTGTTTTTACTACATAGTGTTTGAGGACATTTTTTTTGTAAAGCCCCCGAGACTAATATATTTTTTGGGGGGTGGAGGAGACCTTGATGGCTGCAAGTGCCCAGGAGCCTTTTCTGCGCCTATGGAAAACAATGCCTCTCATCACGAAAGCATTCACACACGACACGCACACACACAAAGCATCACACAGAACTGTACTCCCTTCCTCACACACTCTCTCGCCCGTACACATGTACACACACATACGTACACACACACACACACACGTACACACACACACATACACACATACACACACACACACACTCTCAAAAAGTTTCCACTCCACTCTAATTCAGAGCGACTTTGCAAACAACTTAAGTGTGAAATATCTCAGAGACTCCCAAGAAAGGCTTTCTGACACATTAAAATAGATTAAGAGAGACTATAGAGAGCTAGGGGCTGAAAGAGAAATCTGTTAACTTTGCATTTCAAATCACGGAGGAGGGAGGAGAGGGGGAGTTGAGAGGAGAGTAGGTTTTTACAACCTGCTTGGGGAAAACCCCTTCTTCACTAGGAAGGAGCACTACATTTAGATCTCTTAGTTTTGAGAGCTCAATTGTGTGTGTGTGTGTGTGTGTGTGTGTGTGTGTGTGTGTGTGTGTGTGTGTGTGTGTTCATCTTGCTTTAGACTTGTACTCCTCTATGACCTTGGCTGTTCCCTCCACCCCCTTCTCTCCTCTCCAAGGGTCATGATGAGGCTGTTCCCACCCTGCTCCCCCCTCCTCTCCTAGGGTCATGATGAGGCTGTTACTACACTGCTCCCCCCTCCTCTCCTAGGGTCATGAGGTTGTTCCCACCCTGCTCCCTTATCTTATCTGTTTATTATCTTAGTCTTATCTTATCTGTTTATTATCTTAGTCTTATCTTATCTGTTTATTATCTTAGTCTTATCTTAGCTGTTTATTATCTTAGTCTTATCTTATCTGTTTATTATCTTAGTCTTAGCTGTTTATTATCTTAGTCTTATCTTAGCTGGTTATTATCTTAGTCTTATCTTATCTGTTTATTATCTTAGTCTTAGCTGTTTATTATCTTAGTCTTATCTTATCTGTTTATTATCTTAGTCTTATCTTAGCTGTTCATTATCTTAGTCTTAGCTGTTTATTATCTTAGTCTTATTTTAGCTGTTTATTATCTTAGTCTTATCTGTTTATTATCAGTCACTTCGCCCCTTTAGTCATTTTTTATTTTTCACTTTAGTTTATTTAGTAAATATTGTACTATTTATTCTACTGCATTGTTGGTTTAAGGACTTGTAAGTAAGTACTTCATGGTAAGGTTGTATTCAGTATTTCATGGTAAGGTTGTATTCAGCATTTCATGGTAAGGATGTATTCAGCATTTCATGGTAAGGTTGTATTCAGCATTTCATGGTAAGGATGTATTCAGCATTTCATGGTAAGGATGTATTCAGCATTTCATGGTAAGGTTGTATTCAGCATTTCATGGTAAGGAGGTATTCAGTACTTCATGGTAAGGTTGTATTCAGCATTTCATGGTAAGGTCGTATTCAGCATTTCATGGTAAGGTCGTATTCAGCATTTCATGGTAAGTTCTACTACACTAGTTGTAATTGGTGCATGTAACAAAAAAAAAACCATTTGATTTGATTTGACACATGAAATGACCCAGGGAATAGATAGAACATCACACAGAGATGCATAAAAACAAACAATATAACAGTCAAAATGGGAGAAGGTTATCTCTAATAAGATGGTAACACTGACCACTCAGTGGTTCAGGGTCATAGTGACACCTGCAAATCATAATTCAATGTACACTGAGTGTACAACACATTAGGAACACCTGCTAGCTCCATGACATAGACTGACCAGGTGAATCCAGGTGAAATCTATGATCCCTTATTGATGTCACCTGTTAAATCCACTTCAATCAGTGTAGATGAGGTGGGGAGGAGACGGGTTAAAGAAGGATTTTTAAGACTTGAGATAATTGAGACATGGATTGTGTCTGTGTGCCATTCAGAGTGTGAATGGACAAGACAAAATATTTAAGTGCCTTTGAACGGGGTATGGTAGTAGGTGCCAGAAGCACCGGTTTGTGTGTCAAGAACTGCAAAGCTGCTGGGTTTTTCACACTCAACAGTTTCCCGTGTGTATCAAGAATGGTCCACCCACCCAAAGGACATCCAGCCAACTTGACACAACTGTGGGAAGCGTTGGAGTCAACATTGGTCAGCATCCCTGTGGGAACACTTTCGACACCTTGTAGAGTCCATGCCCCGAAGAATTTAGGCTGTTCAACTAAATATTAGGAAGGTGTTCTTAATGTTTTGTACACAGTATACAGTACATGTAATAAAAAATAACATAGAAACAAATATTTAAATGTAGCCGTTCAACAATGAAAAATACTGTTTATCATATTTATATATATTATATATATATATATATATAGCACATATTTTACATCATCTATTGCTTGCCTCATTGCTCAAGTGGATTGCAAGTGATTTCAATTTATTTGAATAATTAATTCAATTAATTTGGAAATGTTTTGGTTAATTTTTTAATTTTTTGGTGCTCATCTCTCTGTCTGTCCTGTACAAACATCTGGCCAAAGTGATCACACCAACTTTCAGGCTTCACATGAAGAGGAATTGGCCCATTGTGGAGAGGCTTGCTTAGCCTATAAATCTATATTATAAACTGGGTGGTTCAAGCTCTGAATGCTGATTGGCTGATTGGCTGTGGTATATCAGACCTTATAACACGGGTATGACAAAACATTTATTTTTTACTGCTCTAATTATGTTGGTAAAAGCAAATAAGGGGTTTGTGATATATATGGCCGATATACCACAGCTAAGGTCTGTGTCCAGGCACTCCGCGATGCATCGTGGGTAAGAACAGCCCTTAGCCGTGGAGTACTGGTCATATATACCACAACCCCTCGTGCCTTATTGCATAACTGCGCGCGGGAACAGCTGAAAGACAGAGAGCCTAGAGATGTGTAGCCGAAGTAAGAAGCTAAATATTAGCTAGATATTTAGGCCATTCATTAGGTAATATAGTAAGGCTAGAAATATATATCTGTCAAAGCACAAGAAAAATAAATAAAGTTATAACAGAATATGAAAAGATCTGTGTTCCTCCAGGCTGCGCTCTGTGGTCCCCAGACACACAAAGCCCCACTATGGATTTAGACAAAACAATACTTCTACATAGGCTACACCAACACCGTGCAAATGAGGAATGGATTATTGGTATCAAGTGAATAATTATTGTCCTGGGCTGTAAAACTGCAGTGATGCAGGCTAATTTGAATAATAACCGCTCGAGCGTCCTGATTCGAATGCTTCATGCCGAAATAACTGCATACAGCCGAGGCCTGATGATGTAACCGTTTGGGTCTATTCTGGACAGTTCAGAAGGCCCAGAAAGGGGCATTAGATACAGCCGAGGCCTGATGATGTAACCATTTGGGTCTATTCTGGACAGTTCAGAAGGCCCAGAAAGGTGCATTAGATACAGCCGAGGCCTGATGATCTAACCGTTTGGATCTATTCTGGACAGTTCAGAAGGCCCAGAAAGGTGCATTAGATACAGCCGAGGCCTGATGATCTAACCGTTTGGATCTATTCTGGACAGTTCAGAAGGCCCAGAAAGGTGCATTAGATACAGCCGAGGCCTGATGATCTAACCGTTTGGATCTATTCTGGACAGTTCAGAAGGCCCAGAAAGGTGCATTAGATACAGCCGAGGCCTGATGATCTAACCGTTTGGATCTATTCTGGACAGTTCAGAAGGCCCAGAAAGGTGCATTAGATACAGCCGAGGCCTGATGATCTAACCGTTTGGATCTATTCTGGACAGTTCAGAAGGCCCAGAAAGGTGCATTAGATACAGCCGAGGCCTGATGATCTAACCGTTTGGATCTATTCTGGACAGTTCAGAAGGCCCAGAAAGGGGCATTAGATACAGCCGAGGCCTGATGATCTAACCGTTTGGATCATTAATGGCTATTTCGCGACAGTTTACAACACATGGAAAACACAAGGCCAGCGGGCCGAATCCGGGACTACGATACAAATCTATCCAGCCTGCCCATTGATTTGGGTTCTCAATTCATTTTGGCCTGCTACCGTACAGGCTGAGATGCGATGCACTACAAGTCCCAGCAAGCACTGCCAACATGTTGCGCACCAAACACACACACACACACACACACGAGCCAGCCAGCGCACAGCACCTACGGCACAGAAAGGTTAAAGGCCGAAAGGTTAAAGGTTAAATGGCCATGCCAAGTTTCAGTTCTAACAGGCCATTACAGAACACGTTGAAGGACAATAGGACACATGAGCATAATGTGTATAAATCAGAGTCAACAGTTGAGTCATCTACTTCATGAAATTACAGCCTGATGCGCTCACATTTTGTGAATTCAACATCAATTGCGCTGCTTTCTGTGTGTCCCAGCTGAGGGAGAGTGTTCAGGCACATGTCACAGTCCTGTTTACAGAGCACAGCGGAGGGAGAGTGTTCACAGTCCTGTTTACAGAGCACAGAGGAGGGAGAGTGTTCACAGTCCTGTTTACAGAGCACAGAGGAGGGAGAGTGTTCACAGTCCTGTTTACAGAGCACAGAGGAGGGAGAGTGTTCACAGTCCTGTTTACAGAGCACAGAGGAGGGAGAGTGTTCACAGTCCTGTTTACAGAGTACAGAGGAGGGAGAGTGTTCACAGTCCTGTTTACAGAGCACAGAGGAGGGAGAGTGTTCACAGTCCTGTTTACAGAGTACAGAGGAGGGAGAGTGTTCAGACACATGCCACAGTCCTAGATAGGCTACTAAAATGTCGCAGTATGGCTTTGGTTTTTAAAGATTTGACAATGAATAACCCAAAAAACGAAACCTGCAACCAAACACCATGTAAAGCAGAAACATGTATGACCCATTACAGCAATGGAGAGCAGCAGCCCAGACCGACTACTCTACATGTAGAGAGCTCCATACACCTATACTGCATTCAACAGCACCAGTGGTCCACTGGCCAAAATACCAGCAACAGTGTGTGAAAACAAATCAAGTTAACCGGAAACACAAAGCTCCACTATTGATTAGGCCTTTAGGGCTACCTCATACCCAAATCCTGTTGATTAGGCCTTTAGGGCTACCTCATACCCAAATCATGTTGATTAGGCCTTTAGGGCTACCTCATACCCAAATCATGTTGATTAGGCCTTTAGGGCTACCTCATACCCAAATCATGTTGATTAGGCCTTTAGGGCTACCTCATACCCAAATCCTGTTGATTAGGCCTTTAGGGCTACCTCATACCCAAATCATGTTGTGCTCATAAAGTTAACCGGACACTATTGATTAGGCCTTTAGGGCTACCTCATACCCAAATCCTGTTGTGCTCATAAAGTTAACCAGACACTATTGATTAGGCCTTTAGGGCTACCTCATACCCAAATCCTGTTGTGCTCATAAAGTTAACCGGACACTATTGATTAGGCCTTTAGGGCTACCTCATACCCAAATCCTGTTGATTAGGCCTTTAGGGCTACCTCATACCCAAATCCTGTTGATTAGGCCTTTAGGGCTACCTCATACCCAAATCCTGTTGTTCACTCATCCTAGACTTGGTAGTTGTGACTAAAGCATACATTTGAGAAATACCACAAGGTAACCCCCCCCCCACCCCACCCCACCCCCCCCCCCCACCCCACCCCACCCCACCCCTAACTCAAACTATCTGAAACTATAAACACTCTCTAATCTCAGTCCTTCTTTCATTCTCACACCACAATCAGTCACAACCACAAGCATCAGGTAGAAAACTAATGTGACTATCTCCCTCCATCCTCCACACTATAACAATCCTATTCCTCTCTCCTCTGCTTTCATCTCCTCTCCTCCTCTCCACTCCTCTCCTCAGCCTCCGACACCAACCAGTCATAATGCTGAGGGTATCAGCACTCTCTCACACTTAAAAATAGTTCCAGATAAGGCAAATTAAATATGATTAAAGATGTCTCCTCGACAAAATGTGGCGAGACCTCCAGCTGTTTTGAACTATCTCACATTTGCAGATAAAGTGCAGTAACGTGGTATACAGACAGAGAGAATGCCCCTGTTCTGTCTGTGTAACTGTATCCTATCGAGATCTGTTTTCACTCCCTCTTTCAGTTACTCTTTCTTTCTTTCTTTCTCTCTTTCTTTCTCTCTCTTTCTTTCTTTCTTTCTTTCTCTCTTTCTTTCTCTCTCTTTCTTTCTTTCTTTCTTTCTTTCTCTTTCTTTCTTTCTTTCTTTCTCTCTTTCTTTCTCTCTCTCTCTTTCTTTCTTTCTTTCTCTCTTTCTCTCTTTCTTTCTCACTTTCTCTCTTTCTTTCTCTCTTTCTTTCTCTCTTTCTCTCTCTTTCTTTCTCTCTTTCTTTCTCACTTTCTCTCTTTCTTTCTCTCTTTCTTTCTCTCTTTCTCTCTCTTTCTTTCTCTCTTTCTTTCTCTCTCTTTCTTTCTTTCTTTCTTTCTTTCTCTTTCTTTCTTTCTTTCTTTCTTTCTTTCTCTCTTTCTTTCTCTCTCTTTCTTTCTTTCTTTCTCTTTCTTTCTTTCTCTCTTTCTTTCTCACTTTCTCTCTTTCTTTCTCTCTTTCTTTCTCTCTTTCTCTCTCTTTCTTTCTTTCTTTCTTTCTTTCTCTTTCTTTCTTTCTTTCTTTCTCTCTTTCTTTCTCTCTCTCTCTTTCTTTCTTTCTTTCTCTCTTTCTCTCTTTCTTTCTCACTTTCTCTCTTTCTTTCTCTCTTTCTTTCTCTCTTTCTCTCTCTTTCTTTCTCTCTTTCTTTCTCACTTTCTCTCTTTCTTTCTCTCTTTCTTTCTCTCTTTCTCTCTCTTTCTTTCTCTCTTTCTTTCTCTCTCTTTCTTTCTTTCTTTCTTTCTTTCTCTTTCTTTCTTTCTTTCTTTCTTTCTCTCTTTCTTTCTCTCTCTTTCTTTCTTTCTTTCTCTTTCTTTCTTTCTCTCTTTCTTTCTCACTTTCTCTCTTTCTTTCTCTCTTTCTTTCTCTCTTTCTCTCTCTTTCTTTCTCTCTTTCTTTCTCTCTCTTTCTTTCTTTCTTTCTTTCTCTTTCTTTCTTTCTTTCTTTCTTTCTCTCTTTCTTTCTCTCTCTTTCTTTCTTTCTTTCTCTTTCTTTCTTTCTCTCTTTCTTTCTCACTTTCTCTCTTTCTTTCTCTCTTTCTTTCTCTCTATCTCTCTCTTTCTTTCTCTCTCTTTCTTTCTTTCTTTCTTTCTTTCTTTCTTTCTCTCTTTCTTTCTTTCTTTCTCTCTTTCTTTCTCTCTCTTTCTTTCTTTCTTTCTCTTTCTTTCTTTCTCTCTTTCTTTCTCACTTTCTCTCTTTCTTTCTCTCTTTCTTTCTCTCTTTCTTTCTCTCTTTCTTTCTCTTTCTTTCTCTCTTTCTTTCTTTCTCTTTCAAGTGACAGTGAGCACAGCAGCACTCCAACTGAAGTCTCGTACGAAGGACTAGCAATAAAGAAAAACCCTTCAATGAGTAGGTGTGTCCAAACGTTTGATTAGTACTGTACTCTGAACAAAAATATAAATGCAACATGTAAAGTGTTGGTCCTAATATTTAATGAGAAGAGGTCATGGCTCCCGAATGGCTCAGCAGTCTAAAGGCACTGCATCTCAGTGCTTGAGGCGTCACTACATACACCCTGGTTCGAATCCAGGCTGTATCACAACCGGCCGTGATCGCGAGTTCCATAGGGCGGAGCACAAGTGGCCCAGCGTCGTTCGAGTTTGGCCGGTGTAGGCCGTCATTGTAAATAAGAATTTGTTCTTTAACGGACTTGCCTGGTTAAATAAAAGTTGAACTAAAACTTTACATTGTGGTGTTATAACTGTTAGTCTGTACTTTGATCGTTGTTGTAAATCGACCACGGTGAAATAAATGTGAAGCTATGCTCACAAGCAGCAATACATAAACAAGATCCCACAAACAACAGGTGGAGAAAAGGCTGCCTAACTATGATCCCCAATCAGAGACAACGATTGACAGCTGCCTCTGATTGGGAACCATACCATGCCAGCATAGAAATACAAAAACTAGAGTACCGACCCGAGTCACACCCCGACCTAACCAAATTAGAGAATAAAAGGCTCTCTAAGGTCAGGGCGTGACAGTACTACATGCTACATTGCGGTCCTATCACTGTTAGCCTGTACTACATGCAACATTGTGGTGCCTTCCACAAGCTTCCCACAATAAGTTGGGTGAATTTTGGCCCATTCCTCCTGATAGAGCTGGTGTAACTGAGTCAGGTTTCTAGGCCTCCACGTGATGCCATCTATTTTGTAAAGTGCACCAGTCCCTCCTGCAGCAAAGCACCCCCACAACATGATGCTGCCACCCTTGTGCTTCACTTCTCCGATCGTCACTATTGGGATGGTGTTCTTCGGATTGCAAGCCTCCCCCTTTTTCCTCCAAACATAACGATGGTCATTATGGCCAAACAGTTATATTTTTGTTTCATCAGACCAGAGGACATTTCTCCAAAAAGTACGATCTTTGTCCCCATGTGAAGTTGCAAACCGTGGTCTGGCTTTTTTTATGGGGGTTTTGGAGCAGTGGTTTCTTCCTTGCTGAGCGGCCTTTCAGGTTATGTCGATATAGGACTCGTTTTACTGTGGATATAGATACTTTTGTACCCGTTTCCTCCAGCATCTTCACAAGGTCCTTTGCTGTTGTTCTGGGATTGATTTGAACTTTTTGCACCAAAGTACATTCATCTCTAGCAGACAAAACGGAGTCTCCTTCCTGAGCGGTATGACAGCTGCGTGGTCCCATGGTGTTTATACTTGCGTACTATTGTTTGTACAGATGAACATGGTACCTTCAGGCATTTGGAATTGCTCCCAAGGATGAACCAGAATTGTGGAGGGCTACAATTTTTTTTCTGAGGTCTTGGCTGATTTCTTTTGATTTTCCCATGATGTCAAGCAAGTTTAAAGGTAGGCCTTGAAATACATCCACAGCTACACCTCCAATTGACAAATGATGTCAATTAGCCTATCAGAAGCTTCTAAAGCCATGACATCATTTTCTGGAATTTTCCAAGCTGTTTAAAGGCACAGTCAACTTAGTGTATGTAAACTTCTGACCCACTGGAATTGTGATACAGTGAATTATAAGTGAAATAATCTGTCTGTAAACAATTGTTAGAAAAATGACTTGTGTCATGGACAAAGTAGATGTTCTAACCGACCTGCCGAAACTATAGTTTGTGAACAAGAAATTTGTGGAGTGGTGACGTGAGTAACTACAGGTTGTTGAAAAGTGTGTAGCAGAACAACTGATTGCCCACATCAACAACAGCCCCTTCACATTACACTCCATGCAGTTTGGCTTCAGAGCGAAACACTCCACAGATACGGCCAACTGCTTTCTTCTGGAAAATGTGAAGTCCAAGATTGACAAAGGGGGCGTTGTTGAGGCTGTGTTTCTAGACCTAAGGAAAGTGTTTTATACTGTTAACCATGAGGTTCTCATCACAAAACTGTCCAAGTTCAACTTTCCCCCACAATGCCTTGAGATGGATGAAATTATACCTTGATGGCAGAACTCAGTGTGTCAGAGTGAGCAATGAGCTGTCGCCCACTCTTAGCTATGATGTGGGCGTGCCCCAAGGGTCAATACTGGGGCCCCTCCTGTTCAGCCTGTACATTAATGACCAGCCTTCTGTCTGTACTGGGTCTGTAGTTCAGCCTGTACATTAATGATCTGCCTCCTGTCTGTACTGGGTCTGTAGTTCAGCCTGTACATTAATGATCTGCCTCCTGTCTGTACTGGGTCTGTAGATCAGATGTTTTCAGATGATACAGTGATGTATGTGCAAAGAGCAAACAACAAGCTGCACAAGAACTCACTACTGTAATGGTCCAGGTTACATAGTGACTCACTACTGTAATGGTCCAGGTTACATAGTGACTCACTACTGTAACGGACCAGGTTACACAGTGACTCACTACTGTAATGGTCCAGGTTACATAGTGACTCACTACTGTAATGGTCCAGGATACGTAGTGACTCACTACTGTAATGGTCCAGGTTACATAGTGACTCACTACTGTAATGGTCCAGGTTACATAGTGACTCACTACTGTAATGGTCCAGGTTACATAGTGACTCACTACTGTAATGGTCCAGGTTACAGTGACTCAGTGACTCACTACTGTAATGGTCCAGGTTACATAGTGACTCACTACTGTAATGGTCCAGGTTACATAGTGACTCACTACTGTAATGGTCCAGGTTACATAGTGACTCACTACTGTAATGGTCCAGGTTACATAGTGACTCACTACTGTAATGGACCAGGTTACACAGTGACTCACTACTGTAATGGTCCAGGTTACATAGTGACTCACTACTGTAATGGACCAGGTTACACAGTGACTCACTACTGTAATGGTCCAGGTTACATAGTGACTCACTACTGTAATGGTCCAGGTTACAAAGTGACTCACTACTGTAATGGTCCAGGTTACATAGTGACTCACTACTGTAATGGTCCAGGTTACATAGTGACTCACTACTGTAATGGTCCAGGTTACACAGTGACTCACTACTGTAATGGTCCAGGTTACACAGTGACTCACTACTGTAATGGTCCAGGTTACATAGTGACTCACTACTGTAATGGACCAGGTTACACAGTGACTCACTACTGTAATGGTCCAGGTTACACAGTGACTCACTACTGTAATGGTCCAGGTTACATAGTGACTCACTACTGTAATGGTCCAGGTTACACAGTGACTCACTACTGTAATGGTCCAGGTTACATAGTGACTCACTACTGTAATGGTCCAGGTTACATAGTGACTCACTACTGTAATGGTCCAGGTTACACAGTGACTCACTACTGTAATGGACCAGGTTACATAGTGACTCACTACTGTAATGGTCCAGGTTACATAGTGACTCACTACTGTAATGGTCCAGGTTACATAGTGACTCACTACTGTAATGGACCAGGTTACACAGTGACTCACTACTGTAATGGTCCAGGTTACATAGTGACTCACTACTGTAATGGACCAGGTTACACAGTGACTCACTACTGTAATGGACCAGGTTACACAGTGACTCACTACTGTAATGGTCCAGGTTACATAGTGACTCACTACTGTAATGGACCAGGTTACACAGTGACTCACTACTGTAATGGACCAGGTTACACAGTGACTCACTACTGTAATGGACCAGGTTACACAGTGACTCACTACTGTAATGGACCAGGTTACACAGTGACTCACTACTGTAATGGACCAGGTTACACAGTGACTCACTACTGTAATGGACCAGGTTACACAGTGACTCACTACTGTAATGGTCCAGGTTACATAGTGACTCACTACTGTAATGGACCAGGTTACACAGTGACTCACTACTGTAATGGACCAGGTTACACAGTGACTCACTACTGTAATGGACCAGGTTACACAGTGACTCACTAATGTAATGGACCAGGTTACACAGTGACTCACTACTGTAATGGTCCAGGTTACATAGTGACTCACTACTGTAATGGACCAGGTCCAGATGGAGAGAGAGATGGAGATGGAGATAGAGATGGAGAGAGAGATGGAGATGGAGAGAGAGATGGAGAGAGATGGAGATGGAGCGAGAGATGGAGAGAGAGATGGAGAGAGAGATGGAGATGGAGAGAGAGATGGAGAGAGAGATGGATATGGAGAGAGAGAGAGATGGAGAGGGAGAGATGCTCATTTATTTTATCTTGTGTCCTTTACCATTTGTACATTGTTAAAACACTGTATATATATATAATATGACATTTGTAATGTCTTTATTGTTTACTGTTAATTTGTATTGTTTATTTCACTTTATATATTCACTTTATATATTATCTACCTCACTTGCTTTGGCAATGTTAACACATGTTTCCCATGCCAATAAAGCCCCTTGAATTGAATTGAGAGAGATGGAGAGAGAGATCGATGGAGAGAGAGAGAGAGAGATAGAGATGGAGAGAGAGAGATGGAGGGAGAGAGAGATGGAGATGGAGAGAGAGCGAGAGATGGAGAGAGAGAGAGAGAGATGGAGATGGAGAGAGAGAGAGATGGAGATGGAGAGAGATGGAGAGAGAGAGATGGAGATGGGGAGAGAGAGATGGGGAGAGAGAGATAGATGGGCAGAGAGAGATAGATGGGCAGAGAGAGATAGATGGGCAGAGAGAGATAGATGGGGAGAGAGAGAGATAGATGGGAAGAGAGAGATTTTTATTTATTTATTTATTTCACCTTTATTTAACCAGGTAGGCCAGTTGAGAACAAGTTCTCATTTACAACTGCGACCTGGCCAAGATAAAGCAAAGCAGTTCGACACATACAACGACAGAGTTACACATGGAGTAAAACAAACATACAGTCAATAATACAGTATAAACAAGTCTATATACAATGTGAGCAAATGAGGTGAGAAGGGAGGTAAAGGCAAAAAAGGCCATGGTGACAAGGTAAATACAATATAGCAAGTAAAACACTGGAATGGTAGTTTTGCAATGGAAGAATGTGCAAAGTAGAAATAAAAATAATGGGGTGCAAAGGAGCAAAATAAATAAATAAATTAAATACAGTTGGGAAAGAGGTAGTTGTTTGGGCTAAATTATAGGTGGGCTATGTACAGGTGCAGTAATCTGTGAGCTGCTCTGACAGTTGGTGCTTAAAGCTAGTGAGGGAGATAAGTGTTTCCAGTTTCAGAGATTTTTGTAGTTTGTTCCAGTCATTGGCAGCAGAGAACTGGAAAGAGAGGCGGCCAAAGAAAGAATTGGTTTTGGGGGTGACTAGAGAGATATACCTGCTGGAGCGTGTGCTACAGGTGGGAGATGCTATGGTGACCAGCGAGCTGAGATAAGGGGGGACTTTACCCAGCAGGGTCTTGTAGATGACATGGAGCTAGTGGGTTTGGCGACGAGTATGAAGCGAGGGCCAGACAACGAGAGCGTACAGGTCGCAATGGTGGGTAGTATATGGGGCTTTGGTGACAAAACGGATTGCACTGTGATAGACTGCATCCAATTTGTTGAGTAGGGTATTGGAGGCTATTTTGTAAATGACATCGCCAAAGTCGAGGATTGGTAGGAAGGTCAGTTTTACAAGGGTATGTTTGGCAGCATGAGTGAAGGATGCTTTGTTGCGAAATAGGAAGCCAATTCTAGATTTAACTTTGGATTGGAGATGTTTGATATGGGTCTGGAAGGAGAGTTTACAGTCTAACCAGACACCTAAGTATTTGTAGTTGTCCACGTATTCTAAGTCAGAGCCGTCCAGAGTAGTGATGTTGGACAGGCGGGTAGGTGCAGGTAGCGATCGGTTGAAGAGCATGCATTTAGTTTTACTTGTATTTAAGAGCAATTGGAGGCCACGGAAGGAGAGTTGTATGGCATTGAAGCTTGCCTGGAGGGTTGTTAACACAGTGTCCAAAGAAGGGCCGGAAGTATACAGAATGGTGTCGTCTGCGTAGAGGTGGATCAGAGACTCACCAGCAGCAAGAGCAACATCATTGATGTATACAGAGAAGAGAGTCGGTCCAAGAATTGAACCCTGTGGCACCCCCATAGAGACTGCCAGAGGTCCGGACAACAGACCCTCCGATTTGACACACTGAACTCTATCAGAGAAGTAGTTGGTGAACCAGGCGAGGCAATCATTTGAGAAACCAAGGCTGTTGAGTCTGCCGTATAGATGGGGAGAGAGAGAGAGATGGGGAGAGAGAGAGATAGATGGGAAGAGAGAGAGATCGATGGGGAGAGAGAGATTTGTGAGAGAGAGAGAGAGATTTGCTTTCAGTAAATGTACTTCCCTCACATTCATGACCTGACCTCTGAACCCACTCACCACTTCACGCACACCTCCTGCTCACAGAGGTCATATTCAGTTTAAAACGGCCCTAATGTCTGTCATAAGACCCAGAGATGGCCAATTGTCACTCTTCTCTTCTCAGAGTGTGTGTGTGTGTGTGTGTGTGTGTGTGTGTGCAGTGTGTGTGTGTGTGCAATAGATGCGATGCGGGGGGGATAATGTGTGATGACAGTGCTTGTTGCTGGAAGGACCAACTCTGTGATGTAAAGAGGCAGGTTCCGATGACAGTCACAGCTTTCCAGCTCAAACACAACGTGTCATTGGCTGGCCCTGTTAATAAGAGACAGGGGGGCTGATACTACGCAGTTTATTAGACTAACACACATTGACGGGACACATGGAGACCCCGGGGCCGTGCTCCTCTCTTCAGTTGGCTGCCCCTGTCAAAACTCACAACCTGCTGCCTGATTGACCTTAAGGTCAGCTGCAGCCTGGGGCTATCGCTCTCTCTGGCAGCGCTAACCGCTAACATATCTGTTGGCCCACAAAGTGAATGCTATGCTAACTGCTAACATCTCTGTTGGCCCACGAAGTGAATGCTATGCTAACCGCTAACATCTCTGTTGGCCCACAAAGTGAATGCTATGCTATACGCTAAAATCTCTGATGGCCCACGAAGTGAATGCTATGCTAACCGCTAAAATCTCTGTTGGCCCACACAGTTAACGCTATGCTAATCACTAACATCCCTGTTGTCCCACACGGTTAAAGCTATGCTAACCACTAGCATCTCTGTCGTCCCACACAGTTAACGCTACGCTAACCGCTAACATCTCTGTTGCTGCCACACAGTTAACGCTACGCTAACCGCTAACATCTCTGTTGCTGCCTCGCTCAGTGCGGTTAACTCACCACACAGTCACAAGAAAGAACTCACAGCAACACGGAGAGAAAGACACCACAGTATTTGTCGACGTCTGTCGTCCCGTAATAACTGGCTAGGGCTGATAGCGTCTGTGTTGACGTATTAGACCGACCCGTGTTTAATAACAGCAGACACACACACGCATGGATGGATGCAACACACACACACACACACACACACACACACACACAAACTGCCTACCCTAAAGACACAAAAAAATGAATAGCAGAAAATAGTAGCCGTGACCTTTGACTTAACAAGTCACTGGATGCCTCCCAAATGGCAGCTTATTATCAATGTACTACTTTGACCTGAAGCTAATTTCCTGCAATTCAAGACATTTTGCACGACTTATGCCACGTTAATATGGTACCTAGAGTGAGAATGACTAACAGAATCAATGCAGGCCATCTGGAGGACAGGGCCACTGGGGGACAGGGCCACTGGAGGACAGGGCCACTGGGGGACAGGGCCACTGGGGGTCAGGGCCACTGGGGGACAGGGCCACTGGGGGACAGGGCCACTGGGGGACAGGGCCACTGGGGGACAGGGCCACTGGGGGTCAGGGCCACTGGGGGTCAGGGCCACTGGGGGTCAGGGCCACTGGGGGTCAGGGCCACTGGGGGACAGGGCCACTGGGGGTCAGGGCCACTGGGGGACAGGGCCACTGGGGGTCAGGGCCACTGGGGGTCAGGGCCACTGGGGGACAGGGCCACTGGGGGTCAGGGCCACTGGGGGTCAGGGCCACTGGGGGTCAGGGCCACTGGAGGTCAGGGCCACTGGGGGACAGGGCCGCTGGGGGTCAGGGCCACTGGGGGTCAAGGCCACTGGGGGACAGGGCCACTGGGGGACAGGGCCACTGGGGGACAGGGCCACTGGGGGTCAGATCCATCTGGAGGACAGGGCCACTGGGGGTCAGGGCCATCTGGAGGACAGGGCAATCTGGGGGTCAGGGCCATCTGGAGGTCAGGGCCACTGGGGGTCAGGGCCATCTGGAGGACAGGGCCACTGGGGGTCAGGGTCAATGGGGGACAGGGCCACTGGGGGTCAGGGTCAATGGGCGTCAGAGCCATCTGGAGGACAGGGCCATCTGGAGGTCAGGGCCACTGGGGGTCAGGGCCACTGGGGGTCAGGGCCATCTGGAGGACAGGGCCACTGGGGGTCAGGGCCACTGGAGGTCAGGGCCACTGGGGGTCAGGGCCACTGGGGTCAGGGCCACTGGGGGTCAGGGCCACTGGGGGACAGGGCCATCTGGAGGACAGGGCCACTGGAGGTCAGGGCCACTGGGGGACAGGGCCATCTGGAGGACAGGGCCACTGGGGGTCAGGGCCACTGGGGGTCAGGGCCACTGGGGGTCAGGGCCACTGGGGGACAGGGCCATCTGGAGGACAGGGCCACTGGAGGTCAGGGCCACTGGGGGACAGGGCCATCTGGAGGACAGGGCCACTGGGGGTCAGGGCCGCTGGGGGTCAGGGCCGCTGGAGGTCAGGGCCACTGGAGGTCAGGGCCATCTGGAGGACAGGGCCACTGGGCATGTGCCCTGCGTGCCCGGTCAGTATTCGGTCAGTATTCCAACATGATTCGGACATGATTACTTCAAGTTTACAGAGCCTTCAGAAAGTATTCACAACCCTTGACTGATTCCACATTTTGTTGTGTTACAGCCTGAACTTAAAATGGATTCAATTTAGATTTTGTGTCACTGATCTACACACTACAGCATAATGTCAAAGTGGAATTATGTTTGTTTTTTTTTAAAACATTTATAAATGAATAAAAAATAAAAGCTACTTCACAGGAACGGAATTTGAACGTCAATATATTATTATAATGTTTTTATCAAAATGTGTTTTTTTGACAGAATTGCCTTCTGGAACATGTGAACTTTCACGTGCCTTAATAACAAACTTGTATGTAAATACAGATAAAATTGTTAAATTACGAGCCCCGTTGGTTTAGCTATGAAAAAAGCCAGCAACTTTCCCGCTAGCCATGATTGACTGAGATAATGAGTGGGCTGGATATGCAGAGAGATGAGTTCGGATTGGTCTGCCCATGTAGCATGCTTCTGTCAATTTTTTTATGTTTTAATTAACCTTTATTAAACTAGGCAAGTAAGTTAAGAACGAATTCTTATTTTCAATGACGGCCTACCAAAAGGCAAAATGCCTCCTTCGGGGACGGGGGCCTTGGATTAAAAAAATATATAATAATACAATAGAAATAAAATATAAATGAAATATAGGACAAAACACACATCACAACAAGAGAGACACCACAACACCACATAAAGAGAGAGACACCACAACACCACATAAAGAAAGAGACACCACAACACCACATAAAGAGAGACACCACAACACCACATAAAGCGAGACACCACAACAAGAGAGACACCACAACACCACATAAAGAGAGAGACACCACAACACCACATAAAGAAAGAGACACCACAACAAGAGAGACACCACAACACCACATAAAGAGAGAGACACCACAACACCACATAAAGAAAGAGACACCACAACACCACATAAAGAGAGAGACACCACAACACCACATAAAGAGAGAGACACCACAACACCACAAAGAGAGACACCACAACACCACATAAAGAGAGAGACACCACAACATCACATAAAGAGAGAGACACCACAACACCACATAAAGAGAGAGACACCACAACACCACATAAAGAGAGAGACACCACAACACCACAAAGAGAGACACCACAACACCACATAAAGAGAGACACCACAACACCACATAAAGAGAGACACCACAACACCACATAAAGAGAGACACCACAACACCACATAAAGAGAGACACCACAACACTACATAAAGAGAGACCTAAGACAACATTATAACAAGGCAACAACATATGACAACATGGCATCAACACAAAACATGGTAGCAACACAACATGGTAGCAACACAACATGGTAGCAGCACAACATGGTAGCAGCACAACATGGTAGCAACACAACATGGTAGCAACACACAACATGGTAGCAACACAAAACATGGTAGCAGCACAACATGGTAGCAACACAACATGGTAGCAACACAGCATGGTAGCAACACAACATGGTAGCAGCACAACATGGTAGCAACACAAAATGGTAGCAACACAACATGGTAGCAGCACAACATGGTAGCAGCACAACATGGTAGCAGAACAACATGGTAGCAACACAAAATGGTAGCAACACAACATGGTAGCAGCACAACATGGTAGCAGCACAACATGGTAGCAACACAAAATGGTAGCAGCACAACATGGTAGCAGCACAACATGGTAGCAACACAAAATGGTAGCAACACAACATGGTAGCAGCACAACATGGTAGCAGCACAACATGGTAGCAGCACAACATGGTAGCAATACAAAATGGTAGCAGCACAACATGGTAGCAGAACAACATGGTAGCAACACAAAACATGGTAGCAACACACAACATGGTAGCAACACACAACATGGTAGCAACACAACATGGTAGCAACACAACATGGTAGCAGCACAACATGGTAGCAGCACAACATGGTAGCAACACAAAACATGGTAGCAACACACAACATGGTAGCAACAAAAAACATGGTAGCAACACAAAACATGGTAGCAACACAACATGGTAGCAGCACAACATGGTAGCAACACAACATGGTAGCAGCACAACATGGTAGCAACACAACATGGTAGCAGCACAACATGGTAGCAACACACAACATGGTAGCAACACAACATGGTAGCAAAACACAACATGGTAGCAACACAACATGGTAGCAGCACAAAACATGGTACAAACATTATTGGGCACAGACAACAGCATAAAGGGCAAGAAGGTAGAGACAACAATACATCCCACAAAGCAGCCACAACTGTCAGTTAGAGTGTCCATGGGGACCTTTAACAGAATGTGACTGACAGAACAGGTGGTGTATGCTGCAGTAGATCTCTCAGATAGGGGGGGAGTGAGGCTTAAAAAAATAGTTTTAAAAATGAGCATCAAGCAGCGGGTCTTGCGATGGGTATATAGAGATGACCAGTTTATAGAGGAGGGTCGAGTGCAGTCATGTGTCCTACAAGGAGCCTTGGTGGCAAATCTGATGGCTGAATGGTAAAGAACATCTAGCCGCTCAAGAGCACCCTTACCTGCCGATCTATAAATTATGTCTCCGTAATCTAGCACGGGTAGGATGGTCATCTGAATCAGGGTTAGTTTGGCAGCTGGGGTGAAAGAGGAGTGATTATGATAGAGGAAACCAAGTCTAGATTTAACTTTAGCCTGCAGCTTTGATATGTGCTGAGAGAAGGACAGTGTACCGTCTAGCCATACTCCCAAGCACTTCTATGAGGTGACTACCTCAAGCTCTAAACACTCAGAGGTAGTAATCACACCTGTGGGGAGAGGGGCATTCTTCTTACCATACCACATGACCTTCGTTTTGGAGGTGTTCAGAACAAGGTTAAGGGTAGAGAAAGCTTGTCGGACACTAAGAAAGCTTTGTTGTTAGAGCATTTAACACAAAATCTGGGGAGGGGCCGGCTGAGTATAAGACTGTATCATCAGCAAATAAATGGATGAGAGAGCTTCCTGCCGCCTGAGCTATGTTGATGTTAATTGAGAAGAGTGTGGGGCCTAGGATTGAGCCTTGGGGTACTCCCTTGGTGACAGGTAGTGGCTGAGACAGCAGTTTTCCTGACTTTATACACTGCACTCTTTGAGAGAGGCAGCACAATATTGATTAGAATCAAGGGCAATGGTGACATCATTGAAGACCTTTAAGGTTGCGGTGACACATCCATAACCTGAGCAGAAACCAGATTGCTATATGTATGATGCTACGGAGATATGCAGACGGAGTCGAAAAGAGAACAGAAGGCTGTTCTACAAAACACCTGTCGCTGGATTACATCTTCAAACTAAAGGGCAACCATGGCATCTGTGACAGAGATGGAGAAGCATTCATTCATGTACACAGGTAAGAGAGTCTAGCTAGCTACATTTAGAGACATATTACACGTTTCTAATTAGTCAGAAATTAGTTTTCATTTCAAGTTAAAGTGTACAGTTAGCTAGATATCTAAAGTTAGCTGGCTGACTAGCTAAAAATGGTCAGAGTGAGATTTTCTCTCATTCTCTTTGCATCCTGTAGCTCTAACTCCAAAAACGTTTGAGGACACTGTAAAGTCCATGGAGAATAAGAGCACCTCCTCCCAGATGCCCACTGCACTGAGGCTAGGTAACACTGTCAACACCAATAAATCCACGATAATCGAGAATTTCAACAAGCATTTCTCTATGGCTGGCCATGCTTTCCTCCTGGCCACCCCAACCCCAGCCAACAGCTCCGCACCCCCCACAGCTACTTGCCCAAGCCTCCCCAGCTTCTCCTTCACCCAAATCCAGATAGCAGATGTTCTGAAAGAGCTGCAAAACCTGGACCCGTACAAATCAGCTGGACCCTCTCTACAATTATCCGCCGCCAATGTTGCAACCCCTATTACTAGCCTGTTCAACCTCTCTTTCGTATCGTCCGAGATTCCTAAAGATTGGAAAGCTGCCGTGGTCATCCCCCTCTTCAAAGGGGGGGACACTCTAGACCCAAACTGCTACAGACCTATATCTATCCTACCCAGCCTTTCTAAGGTCTTTGAAAGCCAAGTTTACAAACAGATCACTGACCATTTCGAATCCCACCGTACCTTCTCCACTATGCAATCTGGTTTCCGAGCTGGTCATGGGTGCACCTCAGCCACACTCAAGGTATTAAACAATATCATAACCGCCATCGATAAAAGACAGTACTGTGCAGCCGTCTTCACCGACCTGGCCAAGGCTTTCGACTCTGTCAATCACAACATTCTTATCGGCAGACTCAACAGCCTTCTCAAATGACTGCCTCGCCTGGTTCACCAAGTACTTCGCAGACAGGCTTCAAATCGGAGGGCCTGTTGTCAGGACCTCTGGCCGTCTCTATGGGGGTACCACAGGGTTCAATTCTTGGGCCGACTCTTTTCTCTGTATATATCAATGATGTCGCTCTTGCTGCAGGTGATTCTTTGATCCACCTCTACACAGACGACACATTCTGTATACATCTGGCCCTTCTTTAGACACTGTGTTAACAAACCTCCAAACTGGCTAGATCAAAGAACACACTAGATGTGTGTGTACGTGTCTGTGTGTGTGTGTGTGTACGTGAGGAGGCCATGAAGACAAGGGTGGAGCCTGAGGAGGTCATGAAGACAAGGGTGGAGCCTGAGGAGGCCATGAATACAAGGGAGGAGCCTGAGGAGGTCATGAAGACAAGGGAGGAGACTTAGGAGGTCATGAAGACAAGGGTGGAGCCTGAGGAGGTCAAGAAGACAAGGGTGGAGCCTGAGGAGGTCATGAAGACAAGGGTGGAGCCTGAGGAGGTCATGAAGACAAGGGAGGAGACTTAGGAGGTCATGAAGACAAGGGAGGAGCCTGAGGAGGCCATGAAGAAAAGGGAGGAGCCTGAGGAGGTCATAAAGACAAGGGAGGAGCCTGAGGAGGACATGAAGACAAGGGTGGAGTTCACCTGCTACACACACACCCACACATCCACACCATAGAGTTCACCTGTTACAGATGACATATCCCCATAGACAGACAGTGTTTACAAAACCAGCTAGCTAGAGTCAGCACTCCTGTCAAGCCTAATTTAGGAGGGCTAGGTTTATGTTGCAGAGATACTGGTGAGGTGAGGACTGTAACATCTAGAGTGATGGAACAGTAACTACATACAGTAGAGAGAGACAGAGAGAGAGAGAAAGAGGGAGAGAAAAAGAAAGAGGGAGAGAGAGAGAGAGAGAGAGAGAGAAAGAAAGAGGGAGCGAGAGAGAGAGAGAGAGAGAGCGAGAGAGAGGGAGGGAGAAAGAGAGATGTCTGTTGAGATGCAGCCAGAGTGTAAGGCTCATGAGGGGAGCAATGGAAAGGTCACTTCCCCATTATCATACACATCCACTCTTCTAGGGAGCTGTTGGGCAGAATGCCATGGAGCAACAGAGACATGATGAAACCAGAGCTTTCACTTTATACCCAGCAGGAGTGTCGAGAGGGGAGGACGGGTAAGGGGACAAGAGAGGAGAGGAAGGAGAGGAGAGGAAGGAGAGGAGAGGAAGGAGAGGAGAGGAGGATCGAGGAGAAGAGGAGAGAGGATAGAGAAGAGTACAGAAGAGAGGAGAGAAAGTGAAAGGAGAGGAGGATCGAGGAGAAGAGGAGAGAGGATAGAGAAGACTACAGAAGAGAGGAGAGGATAGGCCTCTTCCTCAGGGTACCCAAGCGGAACAAGGATTAGTCCCAGCAGCGTCTGAAGCACTCAGCTAAACTGTGTCAGAAGACTTCAATAATGCACATCTGTCTCCGTATGGATTTTATGACACATTACAGAGACATCAAGTTGTCTAACACACCACTTACTAAAGCATAACACACACGCAGAGCAAACACAACAAACAGACACACAAAAGCATTGCGCACAGACCCCCCCCCACCCCCACACACACACACACACACACACACACCCACGATGATGTACCAAGATGGTGCCGACAGAGGGCCACCTCGCTTCTAGCTCTCAGGAAACTATATATTATTTATTATATTGTTAGAAAATTATAGTTTACAAGCATTCTGCCACACACACACACACACACGCACACACACACACACACACACACACACTTCTCCATAATGTGAAAAGCAGTGGCCTCATGTGGTTCACTGTACCTAAAGCAGTGGCCTCATGTGGTTAACTGTACCTAAAGCAGTGGCATCATGTGGTTCACTGTACCTAAAGCAGTGGCCTCATGTGGTTCACTGTACCTAAAGCAGTGGCCTCATGTGGTTCACTGTACCTAAAGCAGTGGCCTCATGTGGTTCACTGTACCTAAAGCAGTGGCCTCATGTGGTTCACTGTACCTAAAGCAGTGGCATCATGTGGTTCACTGTACCTAAAGCAGTGGCCTCATGTGGTTCACTGTACCTAAAGCAGTGGCCTCATGTGGTTCACTGTACCTAAAGCAGTGGCCTCATGTGGTTCACTGTACCTAAAGCAGTGGCCTCATGTGGTTCACTGTACCTAAAGCAGTGGCCTCATGTGGTTCACTGTACCTAAAGCATCGGCCTCATGTGGTTCACTGTACCTAAAGCAGTGGCCTCATGTGGTTCACTGTACCTAAAGCAGTGGCCTCATGTGGTTCACTGTACCTAAAGCAGTGGCCTCATGTGGTTCACTGTACCTAAAGCAGTGGCCTCATGTGGTTCACTGTACCTAAAGCAGTGGCCTCATGTGGTTCACTGTACCTAAAGCAGTGGCCTCATGTGGTTCACTGTACATAAAGCAGTGGCCTCATGTGGTTCACTGTACCTAAAGCAGTGGCCTCATGTGGTTCACTGTACCTAAAGCAGTGGCCTCATGTGGTTCACTGTACATAAAGCAGTGGCCTCATGTGGTTCACTGTACCTAAAGCAGTGGCCTCATGTGGTTCACTGTACCTAAAGCAGTGGCCTCATGTGGTTCACTGTACCTAAAGCAGTGGCCTCATGTGGTTCACTGTACCTAAAGCAGTGGCCTCATGTGGTTCACTGTACCTAAAGCAGTGGCCTCATGTGGTTCACTGTACCTAAAGCAGTGGCATCATGTGGTTCACTGTACCTAAAGCAGTGGCCTCATGTGGTTCACTGTACCTAAAGCAGTGGCCTCATGTGGTTCACTGTACATAAAGCAGTGGCCTCATGTGGTTCACTGTACCTAAAGCAGTGGCATCATGTGGTTCACTGTACCTAAAGCAGTGGCCTCATGTGGTTCACTGTACCTAAAGCAGTGGCCTCATGTGGTTCACTGTACCTAAAGCAGTGGCATCATGTGGTTCACTGTACCTAAAGCAGTGGCCTCATGTGGTTCACTGTACCTAAAGCAGTGGCCTCATGTGGTTCACTGTACATAAAGCAGTGGCCTCATGTGGTTCACTGTACCTAAAGCAGTGGCATCATGTGGTTCACTGTACCTAAAGCAGTGGCCTCATGTGGTTCACTGTACCTAAAGCAGTGGCCTCATGTGGTTCACTGTACCTAAAGCAGTGGCCTCATGTGGTTCACTGTACCTATATGGAAGTCTACTCATTCTGACTGGTATCCCAGTCCCTGCCGCTAAAAAACATCCTCATAGCATGATGCTGCCACCACCATGCTTCACCGTAGGGATGGTGCCAGGTGTCCTCCAGACGTGACGCTTGGCATTCAGGCCAAAGAGTTCAATCTTGGTTTGATCAGACCAGAGAATCTTGTTTCTCCTGGTCTGAGAGTCTTTAGGTGCCTTTTGGCAAACTCCAGGTGGGCTGTCATGTGCCTTTTACTGAGGAGTGGCTTCCGTCTGGCCATTCTACCATAAAGGCCTGATTGGTGGAGTGTTGTAGAGATGGTTGTCCTTCTGGAAGGTTCTCCCATCTCCACAGAGGAACTCAGGAGCTCTGTCAGAGTGACCATTGGGTTCTTGGTTACCTCCCTGACCAAGACCCTTCTCACCTGATTGCTCAGTTTGGCCGGGCGGCCGGCCTATAGGAAGAGTCTTGGTGGTTCCAAACGTCTTCCATTTAAGGTTGATGGAGGCCGCTGTGTTCTTGGTACATTCAATGCTGCAGAAAGTTATAGAAACCTCTCAAGGATGATCAATGGAAACAGGATGAACCTGACCTCAACTTCTCATAGCAAAGGGTCTGAATACTTATGCAAATAAGGTATTTCTGTTTTTTTTATATATATATATATATATATATATATATATATATATATATATATATATATAAACATTTTAAAAAATATGTTTTCACTTTGTCATTATGGGTATTCAAATCAAATCAATTCCATTTGTCACATGCATCAATTCCAGGTGGCATGCTGACTGCAGGAATGTCCACCAGCGCTGTTGCCAGATAATTGAATGTTCATTTCTCTACCATAAGCCGCCTCCAACAGCATTTTAGAGAATTTGGCAGTACTTCCAACCGGCCTCACAACCACAAACCACGGGTAACCACGCCAGCCCAGGACCTCCACAACCTTTTGAGACCGGCCACTCGGACAGCTGATGAAACTGTGTGTTTGCACAACCCGAAGAACTTCTGGCACAAACTGCCAGAAACCGTTTCAGCAACGCTTATCTGCGTGCTCGTCGTCCTCACCAGGGTCTTGACCTGACTGCAGTTCGGTGTCGTAGCCGACTTCAGTGGGCAAAATGCTCACCTTCGATGGCCACTGAGACGCTGGAAAAGTGTGCTCTTCACGGATGAATCCCGGTTTCAACTGTACCAGGCAGACCGCATGTATGGCGTTGTGTGGGCGAGCAGTTTGCTGATGTCAACACTGTGAAAAGAGGGCCCCATGGTGGCTGTGGGGATATGGTATGGGCAGGCAAGAGCTACAGACAACAAACACAATTGCATTTTATCGATGGCAATTTGAAATACATAGAGATACCGTGATGAGATCCTGAGGCCCATTGTCCTGCCATTCATCCACCGTCATCACCTCATATTTCAGCGTGATAATGCACGGGCCCCATGTCGCAAGGATCTGTACACAATTCATGGAAGCTGAATATGTCCCAGTTCTTCCATGACCTCTCACTCTCTCTCTCCACCTCTCTCTCTCTACCTCTCACTCTCTCTCTCCACCTCTACCTCTCTACCTCTCACTCTCTCTCTTTACCTCTCACTCTCTCTCTCCACCTCTCACGCTCTACCTCTCTACCTCTCACTCTCTCTCTTTACCTCCCACTCTCTCTCTCCACCTCTCACGCTCTACCTCTCTCCCTCTCATTTCAGACTAAGCACTACTGAAAGGTTTGGTCCCAAACGGCACACAAAAGTCTAGCACTATTTCGTGAATGGGGTGCCATTTGTGATGCACACTAAGTGTGTTGGTTAACATGTTCAAATGGGCAGGCGGGGGGGGGGGGAAATAAAAACCTGTTCTTGATTAAATGAATCTATCTGATAACAGCTGACAGAGCTAGCTGAGAGTATTAATGCACATTAGTGGTGGTCTGGGGTCGCTGGTCTCTGAATATGGCAGTCAGCTTACATCCCAAATGGCACCCTTTCCCCCATATAGTGTGCTACCTTTGACTCGGACAATAGGGGGAAAAGAGCGCCATTTGGGACACAATACTTATGGCACTCCGACAGACAGTGAGAACATTTTACATGAACATTTTAGTAATTTAGCAGACACTCTTATTCAGAGCGATTTACAGGAAGCAGTAAGTGGATACATTTGTACTGGTCCCCCACATGGGAATCAAACCCACAACCCTCGTGTTGCAAGAGCCGTGCTCCACCAACTGAACCGTGCTCTACCAACTGAACCGTGCTCTACCAACTGAACCGTGCTCTACCAACTGAGCCGTGCTCTACCAACTGAACCGTGCTCTACCAACTGAACCGTGCTCTACCAACTGAACCGTGCTCTACCAACTGAACCGTGCTCTACCAACTGAACCGTGCTCTACCAACTGAACCGTGCTCTACCAACTGAACCGTGCTCTACCAACTGAACCGTGCTCTACCAAGTGAACCGTGCACTACCAACTGAACCGTGCTCTACCAACTGAACCGTGCTCTACCAACTGAACCGTGCTCTACCAACTGAGCCGTGCTCTACCAACTGAACCGTGCTCTACCAACTGAACCGTGCTCTACCAACTGAACCGTGCTCTACCAACTGAACCGTGCTCTACCAACTGAACCGTGCTCTACCAACTGAACCGTGCTCTACCAACTGAACCGTGCTCTACCAACTGAACCGTGCTCCACCAACTGAACCGTGCTTTACCAACTGAGCCGTGTTCTACCAACTGAACCGTGCTCTACCAACTGAGCCGTGCTCCACCAACTGAACCGTGCATTACCAACTGAGCCGTGTTCTACCAACTGAACCGTGCTCTACCAACTGAACCGTGCTCTACCAACTGAACCGTGCTCCACCAACTGAACCGTGCTTTACCAACTGAGCCGTGTTCTACCAACTGAACCGTGCTGTACCAACTGAACAATGCTCTACCAACTGAACCGTGCTTTACCAACTGAGCCGTGTTCTACCAACTGAACCGTGCTCTACCAACTGAGCCGTGCTCTACCAACTGAACCGTGCACCACCAACTGAACCGTGCTCTACTAACTGAACCGTGCAGTACCAACTGAACCGTGCTCTACTAACTGAACCGTGCAGTACCAACTGAACCGTGCTCTACCAACTGAACCGTGCTCTACCAACTGAGCCGTGCTCTACCAACTGAACCGTGCTCTACCAACTGAACCGTGCTCTACCAACTGAACCGTGCTCTACCAACTGAACCGTGCTCTACCAACTGAACCGTGCTCTACCAACTGAACCGTGCTCTACAAACTGAACCGTGCTCTACCAACTGAACCGTGCTCTACCAACGAACCGTGCACCACCAACTGAACCGTGCACCACCAACTGAACCGTGCACCACCAACTGAGCCGTGCTCTACCAACTGAACCGTGCTCCACCAACTGAACCGTGCTCTACCAACTAAACCGTGCTCTACCAACTGAACCGTGCTCCACCAACTAAACCGTGCTCTACCAACTGAACCGTGCTCCACCAACTGAACCGTGCTCCACCAACTGAACCGTGCTCCACCAACTGAACCGTGCTCTACCAACTGAACCGTGCTCTACCAACTGAACCGTGCTCTACCAACTGAACCGTGCTCTACCAACTGAGCCGTGCTCTACCAACTGAACCGTGCTCTACAAACTGAACCGTGCTCTACCAACTGAACCGTGCTCTACCAACTAAACCGTGCACCACCAACTGAACCGTGCACCACCAACTGAGCCGTGCTCTACCAACTGAACCGTGCTCCACCAACTGAACCGTGCTCTACCAACTAAACCGTGCTCTACCAACTGAACCGTGCTCCACCAACTAAATCGTGCTCTACCAACTGAACCGTGCTCCACCAACTGAACCGTGCTCCACCAACTGAACCGTGCTCTACCAACTGAACCGTGCTCTACCAACTGAACCGTGCTCTACCAACTGAACCGTGCTCCACCAACTGAACCGGGCAGTACCAACTGAACCGTGCTCTACCAACTGAACCGTGCTCCACCAACTGAACCGTGCTCTACCAACTGAACCGTGCTCTACCAACTGAACCGCGCTCTACCAACTGAACCGCGCTCTACCAACTGAACCGCGCTCTACCAACTGAACCATGCTCTACCAACTGAACCGTGCTCCACCAACTGAACCGTGCTCCACCAACTGAACCGTGCTCCACCAACTGAACCGTGCTCCACCAACTGAACCGTGCTCTACCAACTGAACAACGCTCTACCAACTGAACCGTGCTCTACCAACTGAACCGTGCTCTACCAACTGAACCGTGCTCTACCAACTGAACCGTGCTCCACCAACTGAACCGTGCTCCACCAACTGAACCGTGCTCCACCAACTGAACCGTGCTCCACCAACTGAACCGTGCTCCACCAACTGAACCGTGCTCTACCAACTGAACCGTGCTCTACCAACTGAACCGTGATCTACCAACTGAACCACAGAAGTTGTCTTCCTCTTTCCTCTCCTCCCTACCTCCCTCCCTCCCGACTATTGTCCCTACATCCCTCCTTCCCTACATCCCTCCTTCCCTACATCCCTCCTTCCTTACATCTCCTTATCCCTCCTTCCCTACATCCCTCCTTCCCTCCATCCCTCCTTCCCTCCATCCCTCCTTCCCTCCATCCCTCTTTCCCTCCTTCCCTACATCCCTCCTTCCCTACATCCCCCCTTCCCTACATCCCTCCTTCCCTACATCCCTCCTTCCCTACATCCCTCCTTCCCTACATCCTTCCTTCCCTACATCCCTCCTTCCCTAGATCCCTCCTTCCCTCCTTCCCTCCTTCCCTACATCCCTCCTTCCCTCCTTCCCTACATCCCTCCTTCCCTACATCCCTCCTTCCATACTTTGTTTGCGTAACGCCAGCTCCTTCAATGAAGACAAAAGCCTAACTCCATTTTCAGCTTCACTGGGTTGCTGTCGTAAATTAAATCCCAGCATTAGCAGAGAGGTCAGAGGGCAAACTGAGAACACTTATCACAGCTTTTAGAGTTACAGTTCAAGCCCTGGATAAAAAAAGTAATGATTTTATATAATTGACATTATACAGCCTTAAAACCAGTTGACTCTTAACAAGGTAACATAGAGAGACTTCAGGAAGTTTTCAAACCCACATTTCCACGTTGTTACGTTACAGCCTTATTCTAAAATGGATTAAAATAAATATACATCCTCATGTGGAGATGGGAGAACCTTCCAGAAGGACAACCATCTCTGCAGTACTGCACCAATCAGGCCTTTATGGTAGGGTGGCTAGACGGAAGCCACTCCTCATGACAGCCCGCTTGGAGTTTGTCAAAAGGCACCTAAAGGACTCAGACCATGAGAAACCAAGATTCTCTGGTCTGATGAAACAAAGATTGAACTCTTTGGCCTGAATGCAAGCGTCACGTCTGGAGGAAACCTGGCACCACCCCTATGGTAATGCGTGGTGGTAGCAGCATCATGCTGTGGGGATGATTTTCAGAGGCAGGGACTGGGAGAATAGTCAGGATTGAGGGAAAGATGAATGGACTAAAGTACAGAGAGATCCTTGATGAAAACCTGCTCCAGTGCGCTCAGAAACTCAGACTGGGGTGAAGGTTCACCTTCCAACAGGACAACGACCCTAAGCACACAGCCAAGACAACACAGGAGTGGCTTCGGGACAAGTCTCTGAATGTCCTTGAGTGGCCCAGCCAGAGCCCGGACTTGAACCCAATCTAACATCTCTGGAGAGACCTGAAAATAGCTGTGCAGCGACGCTCCCCATCCAACCTGACAGAGGTTGAGAGGATCTGCAGGGAAGCATGTGAGAAACTCCCCAAACACAGGTGTGCCAAGCTTGTAGCGTCATACCGAATAAGACTCAAGACTGTAATTGCAGGTGCATTAACAAAGTACTGAGGAAAGGGTCTGAATACTTATGTAAATGTGATATTTCAGTGTTTTACTTTGAATACATTATTAAAATTATAATTAATTAAAGCATTAAAGTTTTTAAAACACGTCTTTGCTTTGTCAGGATGGGTTATTGTGTGTAGATTGATGAGGGGGGGGTCTGTAACGTAACAAAATGTGGAAAAAAAGTGGAGGGATCTGAATATTTTCCTAATGCATTGTGGGAGATGAGAGACAGAGAGATCCACTGCATCTCTAGAGATGGTCTTTAAGGTGATTGATGACTGGAAAAAGACACAGTGATGTCGGTGGGTTGGTCACCCACGGTAATAAGAGGTCTCACTCTTCCTCTATGTAACAATGTACAAATAGTTAGAGTACAAAAGGGAAAATAAATAAGCATAAATATGGGTTGTATTTACAATGGTGTTTGTTCTTCACTGGTTGACCTTTTCTGGTGGCAACAGGGCACACATCAAATAACAGCAGTGTAACAACAGTGTAACAGAAGCATAACAGCAGTGTAATAGCAGTGTAACAACAGTGTAACAGAAGCATAACAGCAGTGTAACAGCAGTGTAACAGAAGCATAACAGCAGTGTAACAGCAGTGTAACAGAAGCATAACAGCAGTGTAACAGCAGTGTAACAGCAGTATAACAGCAGTGTAACAGAAGCATAACAGCAGTGTAACAGCAGTGTAACAGCAGTGTAACAGAAGCATAACAGCAGTGTAACAGCAGTGTAACAGCAGTGTAACAGAAGCATAACAGCAGTGTAACAGCAGTGTAACAGCAGTGTAACAGAAGCATAACAGCAGGGTAACAGCAGTGTAACAGAAGCCTAACAACAGTGTAACAGCAGTGTAACAGAAGCATAACAGCAGTGTAACAGAAGCATAACAGCAGTGTAACAACAGTGTAACAGAAGCATAACAGCAGTGTAATAGCAGTGTAACAGTGTAACAGAAGCATAACAGCAGTGTAACAACAGTGTAACAGAAGCATAACAACAGTGTAATAGCAGTGTAACAGCAGTGTAACAGAAGCATAACAGCAGTGTAACAGCAGTGTAACAGAAGCATAACAGCAGTGTAACAGCAGTGTAACAACAGTGTAACAGAAGCATAACAGCAGTGTAACAGCAGTGTAACAGAAGCATAACAGCAGTGTAACAGCAGTGTAACAGAAGCATAACAGCAGTGTAACAGCAGTGTAACAGAAGCATAACAGCAGTGTAACAGCAGTGTAACAGAAGCCTAACAACAGTGTAACAGCAGTGTAACAGAAGCCTAACAACAGTGTAACAGCAGTGTATCAGAAGCCTAACAACAGTGTAACAGCAGTGTAACAGAAGCATACCAGCAGTGTAACAGAAGCATAACAGCAGTGTAACAGCAGTGTAACAGCAGTGTAACAGAAGCATAACAGCAGTGTAACAGCAGTGTAACAGAAGCATAACAGCAGTGTAACAGCAGTGTAACAGAAGCATAACAGCAGTGTAACAGCAGTGTAACAGCAGTGTAACAGCAGTGTAACAGAAGCATAACAGCAGTGTAACAGCAGTGTAACAGAAGCATAACAGCAGTGTAACAGCAGTGTAACAGAAGCATAACAGAAGCGTAACAGAAGCGTAACAGAAGCATAACAGCAGTGTAACAGAAGCATAACAGCAGTGTAATAGCAGTGTAACAACAGTGTAACAGAAGCATAACAGCAGTGTAATAGCAGTGTAACAACAGTGTAACAGAAGTATAACAGCAGTGTAATAGCAGTGTAACAACAGTGTAACAGAAGCATAACAGCAGTGTAATAGCAGTGTAACAGTGTAACAGAAGCATAACAGCAGTGTAATAGCAGTGTAACAGCAGTGTAACAGAAGCATAACAGCAGTGTAACAGCAGTGTAACAGAAGCATAACAGCAGTGTAACAGCAGTGTAACAGCAGTGTAACAGAAGCCTAACAACAGTGTAACAGAAGCATAACAGCAGTGTAACAGAAGCATAACAGCAGTGTAACAGCAGTGTAACAGAAGCATAACAGCAGTGTAACAGCAGTGTAACAGCAGTGTAACAGAAGCATAACAGCAGTGTAACAGCAGTGTAACAGAAGCCTAACAACAGTGTAACAGCAGTGTAACAGAAGCCTAACAACAGTGTAACAGCAGTGTAACAGAAGCATAACAGCAGTGTAACAGAAGCATAACAGCAGTGTAACAGCAGTGTAACAGAAGCATAACAGCAGTGTAATAGCAGTGTAACAACAGTGTAACAGAAGCATAACAGCAGTGTAATAGCAGTGTAACAGTGTAACAGAAGAATAACAGCAGTGTAATAGCAGTGTAACAACAGTGTAACAGAAGCATAACAGCAGTGTAATAGCAGTGTAACAGTGTAACAGAAGCATAACAGCAGTGTAATAGCAGTGTAACAACAGTGTAACAGAAGCATAACAGCAGTGTAATAGCAGTGTAACAGCAGTGTAACAGAAGCATAACAGCAGTGTAACAGCAGTGTAACAGAAGCATAACAGCAGTGTAATAGCAGTGTAACAACAGTGTAACAGAAGCATAACAACAGTGTAACAACAGTGTAACAGAAGCATAACAGCAGTGTAATAGCAGTGTAACAGTGTAACAGAAGCATAACAGCAGTGTAATAGCAGTGTAACAACAGTGTAACAGAAGCATAACAGCAGTGTAACAGCAGTGTAACAGAAGCATAACAGCAGTGTAACAGCAGTGTAACAGAAGCATAACAGCAGTGTAACAGCAGTGTAACAGCAGTGTAACAGCAGTGTAACAGAAGCATAACAGCAGTGTAACAGAAGCATAACAGCAGTGTAACAGCAGTGTAACAGAAGCGTAACAGCAGTGTAACAGCAGTGTAACAGCAGTGTAACAGAAGCATAACAGCAGTGTAACAGCAGTGTAACAGAAGCCTAACAACAGTGCAACAGCAGTGTAACAGAAGCCTAACAACAGTGTAACAGCAGTGTAACAGAAGCATAACAGCAGTGTAACAGAAGCATAACAGCAGTGTAACAGCAGTGTAACAGAAGCATAACAACAGTGTAACAACAGTGTAACAGAAGCATAACAGCAGTGTAATAGCAGTGTAACAGTGTAACAGAAGCATAACAGCAGTGTAATAGCAGTGTAACAGCAGTGTAACAGAAGCATAACAGCAGTGTAATAGCAGTGTAACAGCAGTGTAACAGAAGCATAACAGCAGTGTAATAGCAGTGTAACAACAGTGTAACAGAAGCATAACAGCAGTGTAATAGCAGTGTAACAGCAGTGTAACAGAAGCATAACAGCAGTGTAACAGCAGTGTAACAGAAGCATAACAGCAGTGTAACAGCAGTGTAACAGCAGTGTAACAGAAGCCTAACAACAGTGTAACAGAAGCATAACAGCAGTGTAACAGAAGCATAACAGCAGTGTAACAGCAGTGTAACAGAAGCATAACAGCAGTGTAACAGCAGTGTAACAGAAGCATAACAGCAGTGTAACAGCAGTGTAACAGAAGCCTAACAACAGTGTAACAGCAGTGTAACAGAAGCCTAACAACAGTGTAACAGCAGTGTAACAGAAGCATAACAGCAGTGTAACAGAAGCATAACAGCAGTGTAACAGCAGTGTAACAGAAGCATAACAGCAGTGTAACAGCAGTGTAACAGAAGCATAACAGCAGTGTAACAGCAGTGTAACAGAAGCATAACAGCAGTGTAACAGCAGTGTAACAGCAGTGTAACAGAAGCATAAGAGCAGTGTAACAGCAGTGTAACAGAAGCATAACAGCAGTGTAACAGCAGGGTAACAGCAGTGTAACAGAAGCATAACAGAAGCATAACAGCAGGGTAACAGCAGTGTAACAGAAGCATAACAGCAGTGTAACAGCAGTGTAACAACAGTGTAACAGAAGCATAACAGCAGTGTAACAGAAGCATAACAGAAGCATAACAGCAGTGTAACAGCAGTGTAACAGAAGCATAACAGCAGTGTAATAGCAGTGTAACAACAGTGTAACAGAAGCATAACAGCAGTGTAACAGCAGTGTAACAGTGTAACAGAAGCATAACAGCAGTGTAATAGCAGTGTAACAGCAGTGTAACAGAAGCATAACAGCAGTGTAACAGCAGTGTAACAGAAGCATAACAGCAGTGTAACAGCAGTGTAACAGCAGTGTAACAGAAGCCTAACAACAGTGTAACAGCAGTGTAACAGCAGTGTAACAGAAGCATAACAGCAGTGTAACAGCAGTGTAACAGAAGCATAACAGCAGTGTAACAGCAGTGTAACAGCAGTGTAACAGAAGCATAACAGCAGTGTAACAGCAGTGTAACAGAAGCCTAACAACAGTGTAACAGCAGTGTAACAGAAGCATAACAGCAGTGTAACAGAAGCATAACAGCAGTGTAACAGCAGTGTAACAGAAGCATAACAGCAGTGTAACAGCAGTGTAACAGCAGTGTAACAGCAGTGTAACAGCAGTGTAACAGCAGTGTAACAGAAGCATAACAGCAGTGTAACAGCAGTGTAACAGAAGCATAACAGCAGTGTAACAGCAGTGTAACAGCAGTGTAACAGCAGTGTAACAGAAACATAACAGCAGTGTAACAGAAGCATAACAGAAGCATAACAGCAGTGTAACAGAAGCATAACAGCAGTGTAACAGCAGTGTAACAGCAGTGTAACAGAAGCATAAAAGCAGTGTAACAGCAGTGTAACAGCAGTATAACAGCAGTGTAACAGCAGTGTAACAGCAGTGTAACAGAAGTGTAACAGCAGTATAACCATGTCAGGTATCTTGACTCAATATTACCAGTGAGGTAACTCACTCTGCCACACAGACAGCATAGCAACACAAACTTGGTAAAAAAAAACGACATCTCTCCCGATGGATTTGGGAGAGATGGGCTGCATGATCTTTACCAATTACACCAGTACTGAGTCCATGTACTCGTACCCTGCACATAGACTCAGTACTGGTACCCCCTGAATAC
>NC_143022.1:3597500-3622500 GCF_057628025.1 Oncorhynchus mykiss
TACTGTAAACATGGCTACAGTAGTTTATATCCTGACACCTTACTGTAAACATGGCTACAGTAGTTTATATCCTGACACCTTACTGTACACATGGCTACAGTAGTTTATATCCTGACACCTTACTGTAAACATGGCTACAGTAGTTTATATCCTGACACCTTACTGTAAACATGGCTACAGTAGTTTATATCCTGAAACCTTACTGTAAACATGGATACAGTAGTTTATATCCTGACACCTTACTGTAAACATGGCTACAGTAGTTTATATCCTGACACCTTACTGTACACATGGCTACAGTAGTTTATATCCTGACACCTTACTGTAAACATGGCTACAGTAGTTTATATCCTGACACCTTACTGTAAACATGGCTACAGTAGTTTATATCCTGACACCTTACTGTAAACATGGCTACAGTAGTTTATATCCTGACACCTTACTGTACACATGGCTACAGTAGTTTATATCCTGACACCTTACTGTAAACATGGCTACAGTAGTTTATATCCTGACACCTTACTGTAAACATGGCTACAGTAGTTTATATCCTGACACCTTACTGTAAACATGGCTACAGTAGTTTATATCCTGACACCTTACTGTAAACATGGCTACAGTAGTTTATATCCTGACACCTTACTGTAAACATGGCTACAGTAGTTTATATCCTGACACCTTACTGTAAACATGGCTACAGTAGTTTATATCCTGACACCTTACTGTAAACATGGCTACAGTAGTTTATATCCTGACACCTTACTGTAAACATGGCTACAGTAGTTTATATCCTGACACCTTACTGTACACATGGCTACAGTAGTTTATATCCTGACACCTTACTGTAAACATGGCTACAGTAGTTTATATCTTGACACCTTACTGTAAACATGGCTACGGTAGTTTATATCCTGACACCTTACTGTAAACATGGCTACGGTAGTTTATATCCTGACACCTTACTGTAAACATGGCTACGGTAGTTTATATCCTGACACCTTACTGTAAACATGGCTACGGTAGTTTATATCCTGACACCTTACTGTAAACATGGCTACGGTAGTTTATATCCTGACACCTTACTGTAAACATGGCTACGGTAGTTTATATCCTGACACCTTACTGTAAACATGGCTACAGTAGTTTATATCCTGACACCTTACTGTAAACATGGCTACAGTAGTTTATATCCTGACACCTTACTGTAAACATGGCTACAGTAGTTTATATCCTGACACCTTACTGTAAACATGGCTACAGTAGTTTATATCCTGACACCTTACTGTACACATGGCTACAGTAGTTTATATCCTGACACCTTACTGTAAACATGGCTACAGTAGTTTATATCCTGACACCTTACTGTAAACATGGCTACGGTAGTTTATATCCTGACACCTTACTGTAAACATGGCTACGGTAGTTTATATCCTGACACCTTACTGTAAACATGGCTACGGTAGTTTATATCCTGACACCTTACTGTAAACATGGCTACGGTAGTTTATATCCTGACACCTTACTGTAAACATGGCTACGGTAGTTTATATCCTGACACCTTACTGTAAACATGGCTACGGTAGTTTATATCCTGACACCTTACTGTAAACATGGCTACAGTAGTTTATATCCTGACACCTTACTGTAAACATGGCTACAGTAGTTTATATCCTGACACCTTACTGTAAACATGGCTACAGTAGTTTATATCCTGGAGGTATTTTCAGGTCGTCAGTAAACAGCATGTTTACACCTCCATCATACTGCAGAGAGAACACAGGTGTGTGTGTGTGTGTGTGTGTGTGTGTGTGTGTGTGTGCGTGTGCGTGCGTGTGCGTGCACGTGTGTGTGCGTGTGTGCGCACGTGTGTGTGCGCGTGTGTGTGTGCGTGTGCGTGCGTGTGTGCGTGTGCGTGTGTGTGCGTGTGTGTGCACGTGTGTGTGCGTGTGTGTGTGTGTGTGTATTGAGAGAGAGTGGTTTGGGTTATAATCTGGAACAGTTTGCTGCTGAGGGTGATGATAAAAACACACAGTAGAGTTAGAGAGGAGCTAGATTTATTTAATATTTTTGTATTTGTTTTGATTTACACCTTTATTTAACCAGGTAGGCTAGTAGAGAACACCTTTATTTAACCAGGTAGGCTAGTAGAGAACACCTTTATTTAACCAGGTAGGCTAGTTGAGAACACCTTTATTTAACCAGGTAGGCCAGTTGAGGACACCTTTATTTAACCAGGTAGGCTAGTTGAGGAAACCTTTATTTAACCAGGTAGGCTAGTTGAGGACACCTTTATTTAACCAGGTAGGCTAGTTGAGGAAACCTTTATTTAACCAGGTAGGCTAGTTGAGAACAAGTTCTCATTTACAACTGCGACCTGGCCAAGATAAAGCAAAGCAGTTCGACACAAACAACAACACAGAGTTACACATAAACAAACGCACATCTGTATAAAGTCTATATACAGTGTGTGCAAATGGCGTGAGGAGGCAAGGCAATAAATAGGCCACAGTAGCAAATAGTTACCATTTAGCAGATTAATACTGGCGTGATAGAGGAGCAGATGATGATGTGCAAATAGAGATACTGGGGTGCAAAAGAGCAAGAAGGTAAGTAATAATATGGGGATGAGGTTGTTGGGTGGGCTATTTACAGATGGGCTGTGTACAGATGCTTAATGTGAGTCTGGAAGGAGAGTTTACAGTCTAACCAGACACCTAAGTATTTGTTGTTGTCCACGTATTCTAAGTCAGAGCCGTCCAGAGTAGTGATGCTGGACGGGCGGGCAGGTGTGGGCAGCGATCGGTTGAAGAGCATGCATTTAGTTTTACTTGCATTTTAGAGCAGTTGGAGGCCACGGAAGGAGAGTTGTATGGCATTGAAGCTCATCTGGAGGTTAGTTAACACAGTGACCAAAGAAGGGCCAGAGGTATACAGAATGGTGTCGTCTGCGTAGAGGTGGATCAGAAAATCACCAGCAGCAAGAGCAACATCATTGATGTATACAGAGAAAGGAGTCGGCCCGAGAATTGAACCCTGTGGCACCCCCATAGAGACTGTCAGAGGTCCGGACAACAGGCCCTCCGGGGTGCAGGGCTGTTGACCGGGGTGCAGGGCTGTTGACCGGGGTGCAGGGCTGTTGACCGGGGTGCAGGGCTGTGGGGGGTGCAGGGCTGTTGACCGGGGTGCAGGGCTGTGGGGGGTGCAGGGCTGTTGACCGGGGTGCAGGGCTGTGGGGGGTGCAGGGTTGTTGACCGGGGTGCAGGGCTGTTGTAGGGGTAGCCAAGTGGAAAGCATGGCCAGCCGTATAAAAATGCTTCTTGAAATGATCGTTTATCGTGGATTTTTGGGGGGTTACAGTGTTTCCTAGCCTCAGAGCAGTGGGCAGCTGGGAGGAGGTGATCTTATTCTCCATGGACTTTACAGTGTCCCAGAACTTTTTGGAGTTAGAGCTAGCTACAAGTTGCATATTGCGGGGGCTATTCAACGCTAATGCAGAACGCCACAGGATGTTTTTGTGCTGGTTAAGGGCAGTAGGGTCTGGGGTGAACCAAGGGCTATATCTGTTCTTAGTTCTACATATTTTGAATGGGGAATTATTATTATTTAAGATGGTGAGGAAATCACTTTTAAAAGAGCAACCAGGCATCGTCGACTGACCGGAATGAGGTCAATATCCTTCCAGGATACCCCGGCCAGGTCCATTAGAAAGGCCTGCTCGCTGAAGTGTTTCAGGGAGCGTTTGACAGTGACGAGAGGTGGTCGTTTGACCGCGTACCCATTACAGACGCGGTGTCTCTAGAGACAATACCTCTCTCATCGTCACTCAATGCCTAGGTTTACCTCCACTGTACTCACATCGTACCATATCGTTGTCTGTACATTATGCCTTGAATCTATTGATAGGTCTCTGGTCAACAGTAGTGGGTCTATTCCCTCCCAGTCCTATAGTAGTGGGTCTATTCCCCCCCAGTTCTATAGTAGTGGGTCTATTCCCTCCCAGTCTTATAGTAGTGGGTCTATTCCCTCCCAGTCCTATAGTAGTGGGTCTATTCCCCCCCAGTTCTATAGTAGTGGGTCTATTCCCTCCCAGTCCTATAGTAGTGGGTCTATTCCCTCCCAGTCAGAGAGAGAGCAACATACAGGCATTCAATTAAACTACTGTAGGACAGACAACCACATATCAGTCACTACATTCAACTACTGTAGGACAGACAACCACATATCAGTCACTACATTCAACTACGGTAGGACAGACAACCACATATCAGTCACTACATTCAACTACGGTAGGATAGACAACCACATATCAGTCACTACATTCAACTACGGTAGGACAGACAACCACATATCAGTCACTACATTCAACTACGGTAGGATAGACAACCACATATCAGTCACTACATTAAACTACGGTAGGATAGACGACCACATATCAGTCACTACATTCAACTACTGTAGGACAGACAACCACATATCAGTCACTACATTCAACTACTGTAGGACAGACAACCACATATCAGTCACTACATTCAACTACGGTAGGACAGACAACCACATATCAGTCACTACATTCAACTACGGTAGGATAGACAACCACATATTAGTCACTACATTCAACTACTGTAGGATAGACAACCACATATCAGTCACTACATTCAACTACGGTAGGATAGACAACCACATATCAGTCACTACATTAAACTACGGTAGGATAGACGACCACATATGACAGGCATTACAAGACCCTAGAACAAGGGGGGGGGCGCAAATCCGGCCCGCGAGATATTAAAAAATTAAAAATAAATGTAAATATATATATCTTTTTTTTTACCCCTTTTTTCTCCCCAATTGGTAGTTACAGTCTTGTCTCATCGCTGCAACTCCCGAAACATGACCCAGCCAAGCCAAGCTGCTGGGCCAATCGTGCGCCGCCTCATGGGTCTCCCAATCACGGCCAGCTGTGACACAGTCTGGGCCTGAACCCGGGTCTGTAGTGACGCCTCAAGCGTCTGCGATGCAGTGCCTTAGAAAGCTGCCCCACTCGGGAGGCCCCCAGCAAATTGATTTTAAAACAATTGGTCGTCCCCCCCCCCCCAAAAAAAAATGCGGCCCTCCGTTGAATTTCAAAATCCCGATGTGGCTCTCGAACCAAAAGATTTACCCACCGCTGCCCTAGAATATACCCTGGTTTGCTCCCATAGCAACAGTGTCTCTGAAAACCGTGGAAACTACGGCCGTATGTACACAAGGTTTCCATTCAATCAGAACCAGCTGTGATCTCTCTTCTGTTGCGCGGCCCTCAAGCCCTTCCTGTCCCTTTCCCAAAACACGATTGGTTGGTTTTTTTAACAACGCGATGTCCTACATTTATTGTGTGTCAAACAATTTATCTTAGTGCCCCAAAGGCTTTGACTAGTTCAAGTTGCTTTTAAATTCATCTGTTATCTAGTAGTAATGTAGGCCATCTTATTATTAGAAACCAGTAACACTTTCCAAAAATGAGAAATACTGCAGGATCGGGATTCAAACCCAAATAAACCACCTGAGAACTGGGATTAGAGGTGAGCCGACATCTGTGTACTAACTAACGTGATTTCCACAAATGTTCAGGGAAAATTTCATATACAAGTGTTTTGCTGCCGTGCAGGCTGTTCAAATCTGCCCAAAGTCAATACAGATGGACCTCCGTGTTGCAGAGGGTCTTGAAAGTGGAAGTAGCTAGTAAAGTTTGTATTGGTGTATTGTGGAGTGTGTTGGTATTAAACTGACAGTATGGTAGTTTACCTGTGTATTGTGAAGTGTGTTGGTAGTGAACTGACAGTACGGTAGTTTACCTGTGCATTGTGGGGCTTGTAAGGTGAGTTACTCTCCAGGTCAGCTAGGATAGAAGTCAGAGAGTCAATCTCAGCGTCCAGACTGGACCGCCTCTCTTCCAGGGTCTTCTCTGGTCCATGCATCTAGAGATAGGATATCTCGGTGTTAGAATGATAGTCACACACACACACACACAGATCTCGCACAGGTCTAGCATCTGGACACACACACAAAGGAGTTGGAACGATACAATCTCTTGTTTCAATATGTGTATTTTCCCATGTTTAATAGGAGGTAAATACACAATGTGCTGCCCCCCCCCCCCCCCCCAATATCCTATTGTTCCCTGCAGTTCAACATTTACAGAGTTAGAGCCTCTGACAGTGATTCCTTCCTACAGCACACCAGGGGTCCTAAGATGTATCTATCTTCAGATGCTATTCCTGCTCCTAAATTGATAAAGAGCTATTCATACTTCAAGGCCTGCTTCCTCCCTGCCCCCCCCCCCCCCCCCTCCCCTCTGCCTGCCTGCCTGCCTCCCTCCCTCCCTGCCTGCCTGCCTGCCTCCCTCCCTCACTCCATGCCTCCTCCTCCCTCCCTGCCTGCCTCCCTCCCTGTCTCCCCCTCCCTCCCTCCCTGCCTGCCTGCCCCCCCCCCTTCCCTTCCTGGTATTGGGTTTAAGGGCTATTGGTGTCTTTGCTGTCGACCTGGTATTGATCAGAGTCAAAATACTATTGGTGCCTCTGTCTACCTGGTATTGATCAGAGTCTAAAGATTATTGGTGCCTCTGTCTACCTGGTGTGGAGTCAAATCAAATCAAACTGTAAACCCTTAACCAAAAGTGCAGTTCAAGAAGAGTTAAGAAAAATATTTACCAAATAAACTAAAGTAAAACAAATAATACAATAACAAAACAAGGCTATATACAGGATATTACGGTACAGAGTCAATGTGGAGGCTATATACAGGATATTACGGTACAGAGTCAATGTGGAGGCTATATACAGGATATTACGGTACAGAGTCAATGTGGAGGCTATATACAGGATATTACGGTACAGAGTCAATGTGGAGGCTATATACAGGGTGTTACGGTACAGAGTCAATGTGGAGACTATATACAGGATATTACGGTACAGAGTCAATGTGGAGGCTATATACAGGATATTACGGTACAGAGTCAATGTGGAGGCTATATACAGGATATTACGGTACAGAGTCAATGTGGAGGCTATATACAGGATATTACGGTACAGAGTCAATGTGGAGGCTATATACAGGATATTACGGTACAGAGTCAATGTGGAGGCTATATACAGGGTGTTACGGTACAGAGTCAATGTGGAGGCTATATACAGGATATTACGGTACAGAGTCAATGTGGAGGCTATATACAGGGTGTTACGGTACAGAGTCAATGTGGAGGCTATATACAGGGTGTTACGGTACAGAGTCAATGTGGAGACTATATACAGGATATTACGGTACAGAGTCAATGTGGAGGCTATATACAGGATATTACGGTACAGAGTCAATGTGGAGGCTATATACAGGATATTACGGTACAGAGTCAATGTGGAGGCTATATACAGGGTATTACGGTACAGAGTCAATGTGGAGGCTATATACAGGGTATTACGGTACAGAGTCAATGTGGAGGCTATATACAGGGTATTACGGTACAGAGTCAATGTGGAGACTATATACAGGATATTACGGTACAGAGTCAATGTGGAGGCTATATACAGGGTATTACGGTACAGAGTCAATGTGGAGGCTATATACAGGGTATTACGGTACAGAGTCAATGTGGAGACTATATACAGGGTGTTACGGTACAGAGTCAATGTGGAGGCTATATACAGGGTATTACGGTACAGAGTCAATGTGGAGGCTATATACAGGGTATTACGGTACAGAGTCAATGTGGAGGCTATATACAGGATATTACGGTACAGAGTCAATGTGGAGGCTATATACAGGATATTACGGTACAGAGTCAATGTGGAGGCTATATACAGGGGGTACCGGTACAGAGTCAATGTGGAGGCTATATACAGGGGGTACCGGTACAGAGTCAATGTGGAGGCTATATACAGGATATTACGGTACAGAGTCAATGTGGAGGCTATATACAGGGGGTACCGGTACAGAGTCAATGTGGAGGCTATATACAGGGGGTACCGGTACAGAGTCAATGTGGAGGCTATATACAGGATATTACGGTACAGAGTCAATGTGGAGGCTATATACAGGGTATTACGGTACAGAGTCAATGTGGAGGCTATATACAGGATATTACGGTACAGAGTCAATGTGGAGGCTATATACAGGGTATTACGGTACAGAGTCAATGTGGAGGCTATATACAGGGGGGTACCGGTACAGAGTCAATGTGGAGGCTATATACAGGATATTACGGTACAGAGTCAATGTGGAGGCTATATACAGGGGGTACCAGTACAGAGTCAATGTGGAGGCTATATACAGGGTATTACGGTACAGAGTCAATGTGGAGGCTATATACAGGGTATTACGGTACAGAGTCAATGTGGAGGATATATACAGGGGGTACCAGTACAGAGTCAATGTGGAGGATATATACAGGGGGTACCAGTACAGAGTCAATGTGGAGGCTATATACAGGGTGTTACGGTACAGAGTCAATGTGGAGGCTATATACAGGATATTACGGTACAGAGTCAATGTGGAGGCTATATACAGGGGGTACCGGTACAGAGTCAATGTGGAGGCTATATACAGGGGGTACCGGTACAGAGTCAATGTGGAGGCTATATACAGGATATTACGGTACAGAGTCAATGTGGAGGCTATATACAGGATATTACGGTACAGAGTCAATGTGGAGGCTATATACAGGGGGTACTGGTACAGAGTCAGTGTGGAGGCTATATACAGGGTATTACGGTACAGAGTCAATGTGGAGGCTATATACAGGGTATTACGGTACAGAGTCAATGTGGAGGCTATATACAGGGGGTACCAGTACAGAGTCAATGTGGAGGCTATATACAGGATATTACGGTACAGAGTCAATGTGGAGGCTATATACAGGGGGTACCGGTACAGAGTCAATGTGGAGGCTATATACAGGGGGTACCGGTACAGAGTCAATGTGGAGGCTATATACAGGATATTACGGTACAGAGTCAATGTGGAGGCTATATACAGGATATTACGGTACAGAGTCAATGTGGAGGCTATATACAGGATATTACGGTACAGAGTCAATGTGGAGGCTATATACAGGGTATTACGGTACAGAGTCAATGTGGAGGCTATATACAGGGTGTTACGGTACAGAGTCAATGTGGAGGCTATATACAGGATATTACGGTACAGAGTCAATGTGGAGGCTATATACAGGATATTACGGTACAGAGTCAATGTGGAGGCTATATACAGGATATTACGGTACAGAGTCAATGTGGAGGCTATATACAGGGTATTACGGTACAGAGTCAATGTGGAGGCTATATACAGGATATTACGGTACAGAGTCAATGTGGAGGCTATATACAGGATATTACGGTACAGAGTCAATGTGGAGGCTATATACAGGATATTACGGTACAGAGTCAATGTGGAGGCTATATACAGGATATTACGGTACAGAGTCAATGTGGAGGCTATATACAGGATATTACGGTACAGAGTCAATGTGGAGGCTATATACAGGATATTACGGTACAGAGTCAATGTGGAGGCTATATACAGGGTATTACGGTACAGAGTCAATGTGGAGGCTATATACAGGATATTACGGTACAGAGTCAATGTGGAGGCTATATACAGGATATTACGGTACAGAGTCAATGTGGAGGCTATATACAGGGTATTACGGTACAGAGTCAATGTGGAGGCTATATACAGGATATTACGGTACAGAGTCAATGTGGAGGCTATATACAGGGGGTACTGGTACAGAGTCAATGTGGAGGCTATATACAGGATATTACGGTACAGAGTCAATGTGGAGACTATATACAGGGTGTTACGGTACAGAGTCAATGTGGAGGCTATATACAGGGTGTTACGGTACAGAGTCAATGTGGAGGCTATATACAGGGGGTACCGGTACAGAGTCAATGTGGAGGCTATATACAGGATATTACGGTACAGAGTCAATGTGGAGGCTATATACAGGATATTACGGTACAGAGTCAATGTGGAGGCTATATACAGGATATTACGGTACAGAGTCAATGTGGAGGCTATATACAGGGGGTACCGGTACAGAGTCAATGTGGAGGCTATATACAGGGTATTACGGTACAGAGTCAATGTGGAGGCTATATACAGGGGGTACCGGTACAGAGTCAATGTGGAGGCTATATACAGGGGGTACCAGTACAGAGTCAATGTGGAGGCTATATACTGGGTGTTACGGTACAGAGTCAGGGGGTGCTTGAGTTAGTTGAGTTAAAACTGGATGCAGTTTATCACAGTGCCATCCGTTTTGTTACTAAAGCACCTTATACCACCCACCACTGCGACCTGTATGCTCTAGTCGGCTGGCCCTCGCTACATATTCGTCACCAGACCCACTGTCTCCAGGACATCTACAAGTCCATGCTAGGTAAAGCTGCGCCTTATCTCAGTTCACTGGTCAGCATGGCAACACCCACCCGTAGCATGCGCTCCAGCAGGTGTATCTCACTGACCATCCCTAAAGCCAACACCTCATTTGGCCGCCTTTCGTTCCAGTTCTCTGCTGCCTGTGACTGGAACGAATTGCAAAAATCGCTGAAGTTGGAGACTTTTATCTCCCTCACCAACTTCAAACATCTGCTATCTGAGCAGCTAACCGATCGCTGCAGCTATACATAGTCTATCGGTAAATAGCCCACCCAATTTTACCTGTCCATTTGGAAGACCCATTTGCGACCAAGCTTTAACTTCCTGACTGATGTCTTGAGATGTTGCTTCAATATATCCACATAATTGTCCTACCTCATGATGCCATCTATTTTGTGAAGTGCACCAGTCCCTCCTGCAGCAAAGCACCCCCACAACATGGTGTTGCCACCCCCGTGCTTGACGGTTGGGATGGTGTTCTTAGGCTTGCAAGCCTCCCCCTTTATCCTCCAAACATAACGATGGTCATTATGGCCAAACAGTTCTATTTTTGTTTGATCAGACAAGAGGACATTTCTCCAAAAAGTATGATCTTTGTCCCCATGTGCAGTTGCAAACCGTAGTCTGGCTTTTTTATGGTGGTTTTGGAGCAGTGGCTTCTTCCTTGCTGAGCGGCCTTTCAGGTTATGTCGATATAGGACTGATTTGACTGTGGATATAGATACTTTTGTACCCGTTTCCTCCAGCATCTTCACAAGGTCCTTTGCTGTTGTTCTGGGATTGATTTGCACTTTTTGCACCAAAGTACGTTCATCTCTAGGAGACAGAACGGAGTCTCCTTTATGAGCGGTATGACGGCTGCGTGGTCCCATGGTGTTTATATTTGCGTACTATTGGTTGTACAGATGAACGTGGTACCTTCAGGTGTTTGGAAATTCCTCCGAAGGAACCAGACTTGTGGAGGTCTAACATATTTTTTATGAGGTTTTGACTGATTTTCCCATTATGTGAATCACTGAGTTTAAAGTTTAGCCTTGAAATACATCCACAGCTACACCTCCAACTGACTCAAATGATGTCAATTAGCCTATCAGAAGCTTCTAAAGCCATGACATCATTTTCTGGAATTTTCCAAGCTGTTTAAAGGCACAGTCAACTTAGTGTATGTAAACTTCTGACCCACTGGGAATTGTGATACAGTGAATTATAAGTGAAATAATCTGTCTGTAAACAATTGTTGAAAAAATTACTTGTGTCATACACATAGTAGATGTCCTAACCGACTTGCCAAAACTATAGTTTGTTAACAAGAAATGTGTGGAGTGGTTGAAAAACGAGTTTTAATGACTCCAACCTAAGTGTATGTAAACTTCTGACTTCAACTGTAGGTCCTGGATGGCAGGAAGTTTGGCCCCAGTGATGTACTGGGCTGTACACACTACCCTCTGTAGCGCCTTACGGTCAGATGCCGAGCAGTTGCCAAACCAGGCGGTGATGCAACCGGTCAGGATGCTCTCGATGGTGCAGCTGTAGAACCATGCCCAATCTTTTCAGTCTCCTGAGGGGGAAAAGGTTTTGTCGTGCCGTCTTCACGACTGTCTTGGTGTGTTAGGACCATGAGATTTGTTGGTGATGTGGACACCAAGGAACTTGAAACTCTCGACCCGCTCCACTACAGCCCTGTCGATGTTAATGGGGGCCTGTTCGGCCCGCCTTTTCCTGTAGTCCACGATCTGCTCCTTTGTCTTGCTCACATTGAGGGAGAGGTTGTTGGCCTGGCACCACACTGCCAGTTCTCTGACCTCCTCCCTGTAGGCTGTCTCATCGTTGTCGGTGAGTCTAAGGACGAGTGGTGTCTCTGCTGTCTACCTGGTATTGATCAGAGTCTAAAGACTATTGGTGTCTGTGTTCCCACTCACATACTTTATCCTGGTTTAGTTTGGGGTGATATTAGGATTCACAGCCCGTCTTTCATTCTCTCTCTGTACAGTTGACCTTGGCCTTAAACAATCCTCTGTAAGCCAGTAGAAAGACAGACTCCGCTGTGTGAAGAGTACAGAGCAGAAAAAGACAAGAATCACTGTTTGAAAGAAAACTCTCGTAATACAGTGGACCTTTCACCCTGAAATCTGTCTTGCTGTGTTCTCAGAGTTATCTTTGTTTTAAAGGAAGGCTCCCTATTTTCTCTCATCAAATAACCATACCAGAAGAAAAACAGCACCCACTCAAGTCAATCAATCAAATGTATTGATAAAGCCCTTTTTAAATCAGCATATGTCACAGTACATTAACAGAAACCCAGCCTAAACCCCAAACAGCAAGTAATGCAGATGTAGAAGCATGGAGGCTAGGAAAAACTCCTTGGAAAGGCCAGGGACAAACCTAGAGAGGAACCAGGCTCTGAGGGGTGGCCAGTCCTCTTCTGGCTGTGCCGGGTGGAGATTATAACAGAACATGGCCAAGATATTCAAATGTTCATAGTCAAATACACTTATCATCCAATACCCACCAATTCAATACCCACCATTCAATACCCACCAATTCAATACCCATCAATTCAATATCTAGACATTCAATACCAAGCAATTCAATACCAAGTCATTCAATACCAAGCCATTCAATACCAAGTCATTCAATACCAAGTCATTCAATACCCATCATTCAATACCAAGTCATTCAATACCAAGTCATTCAATACCAAGTCATTCAATACCCATCATTCAATACCAAGTCATTCAATACCAAGTCATTCAATACCAAGCCATTCAATACCCATCATTCAATACCAATCATTCTATACCAAGTCATTCAATACCAAGTCATTCAATACCAAGCCATTCAATACCAAGTCATTCAATACCCATCATTCAATACCGAGTCATTGAAAACCCATCATGCAATACTCATCATTCAATACCAAGTCATTCAATACCCATCATTCAATACCAAGTCATTCAATACCCATCATTCAATACCAAGTAATTCAATACCAAGTCATTCAATACCCATCATTCAATACCCATCATTCAATACCAAGCCATTCAATACCCACCATTCAATAGCAAGTCATTCAATACCCATCATTCAATACCAAGTCATTCAATACCAAGCCATTCAATACCAAGTCATTCAATACCAAATCATTCAATACCAAGTCATTCAATACCCATCATTCAATACCCATCATTCAATACCAAGTCATTCAATACCCATCACTCAATACCCATCATTCAATACCAAGCCATTCAATACCCATCACTCAATACCAAGCCATTCAATACCAAGCCATTCAATACCAAGCCATTCAATACCAAGCCATTCAATACCCATCATTCAATACCCATCATTCAATACCAAGTCATTCAATACCAAGCCATTCAATACCCATCATTCAATACCAAGTCATTCAATACCCATCATTCAATACCAAGTCATTCAATACCCATCACTCAATACCCATCATTCAATACCAAGTCATTCAATACCAAGCCATTCAATACCAAGCCATTCAATACCAAGCCATTCAATACCAAGTCATTCAATACCAAGCCATTCAATACCCATCATTCAATACCCATCACTCAATACCCATCATTCAATACCAAGCCATTCAATACCAAGCCATTCAATACCAAGCCATTCAATACCAAGTCATTCAATACCCATCATTCAATACCCATCATTCAATACCAAGTCATTCAATACCAAGCCATTCAATACCCATCATTCAATACCCATCACTCAATACCAAGTCATTCAATACCCATCACTCAATACCAAGTCATTCAATACCAAGTCATTCAATACCCATCATTCAATACCCATCATTCAATACCAAGTCATTCAATACCCATCATTCAATACCAAGTCATTCAATACCAAGCCATTCAATACCAAGTCATTCAATACCCATCATTCAATACCCACCAATTCAATACCCATCAATTCAATATCTAGACATTCAATACCAAGCCATTCAATACCCATCATTCAATACCCATCATTAAACACCAAGTCATTCAATACCAAGTCATTCAATACCAAGTCATTCAATATCAAGTCATTCAATACCAAGCCATTCAATACCAAGTCATTCAATACCCATCACTCAATACCCACCAATTCAATACCCATCAATTCAATACCAAGTCATTCAATACCAAGTAATTCAATACCAAGCCAATCAATACCAAGTCATTCAATACCCATCATTCAATACCCACCAATTCAATACCAAGCCATTCAATACCAAGTCATTCAATACCCATCATTCAATACCCATCATTCAATACCAAGTCATTCAATACCAAGCCATTCAATACCCATCATTCAATACCCATCACTCAATACCAAGTCATTCAATACCCATCACTCAATACCAAGTCATTCAATACCAAGTCATTCAATACCCATCATTCAATACCCATCATTCAATACCAAGTCATTCAATACCCATCATTCAATACCAAGTCATTCAATACCAAGCCATTCAATACCAAGTCATTCAATACCCATCATTCAATACCCACCAATTCAATACCCATCAATTCAATATCTAGACATTCAATACCAAGCCATTCAATACCCATCATTCAATACCCATCATTCAACACCAAGTCATTCAATACCAAGTCATTCAATACCAAGTCATTCAATATCAAGTCATTCAATACCAAGCCATTCAATACCAAGTCATTCAATACCCATCACTCAATACCCACCAATTCAATACCCATCAATTCAATACCAAGTCATTCAATACCAAGTCATTCAATACCAAGCCAATCAATACCAAGTCATTCAATACCCATCATTCAATACCCACCAATTCAATACCCATCAATTCAATATCTAGACATTCAATACCAAGCCATTCAATACCAAGCCATTCAATACCAAGTCATTCAATACCAAGTCATTCAATACCCATCATTCAATACCAAGTCATTCAATACCCATCATTCAATACCAAGTCATTCAATACCAAGTCATTCAATACCCATCATTCAATAGCCATCATTCAATACCAAGTCATTCAATACCAAGTCATTCAATACCAAGCCATTCAATACCCATAATTCAATACCAAGCCATTCAATACCCATCATTCAATACCCATCACTCAATACCCATCATTCAATACCAAGCCATTCAATACCCATCATTCAATACCCATCATTCAATACCCATCATTCAATACCAAGTCATTCAATACCAAGCCATTCAATACCCATCATTCAATACCAAGTCATTCAATACCCATCATTCAATACCAAGTCATTCAATACCCATCACTCAATACCCATCATTCAATAACAAGTCATTCAATACCAAGTCATTCAATACCAAGCCATTCAATACCCATCATTCAATACCCATCACTCAATACCCATCATTCAATACCAAGCCATTCAATACCAAGCCATTCAATACCCATCACTCAATACCCATCATTCAATACCAAGCCATTCAATACCAAGCCATTCAATACCCATCATTCAATACCAAGTCATTCAATACCAAGTCATTCAATACCAAGCCATTCAATACCAAGTCATTCAATACCCATCATTCAATACCAAGTCATTCAATACCCACCAATTCAATACCCATCAATTCAATATCTAGACATTCAATACCAAGCCATTCAATACCAAGCCATTCAATACCAAGTCATTCAATACCCATCATTCAATACCAAGTCATTCAATACCAAGTCATTCAATACCCATCATTCAATACCAAGTCATTCAATACCCATCATTCAATACCAAGTCATTCAATACCAAGTAATTCAATACCAAGCCATTCAATACCCATCATTCAATACCAAGCCATTCAATACCCATCATTCAATACCCATCACTCAATACCCATCATTCAATACCCATCATTCAATACCAAGTCATTCAATACCCATCATTCAATACCAAGTCATTCAATACCAAGCCATTCAATACCAAGTCATTCAATACCCATCATTCAATACCCACCAATTCAATACCCATCAATTCAATATCTAGACATTCAATACCAAGCCATTCAATACCCATCATTCAATACCCATCATTCAACACCAAGTCATTCAATACCAAGTCATTCAATACCAAGTCATTCAATACCAAGCCATTCAATACCCATCATTCAATACCAAGTCATTCAATACCAAGCCATTCAATACCAAGTCATTCAATACCCACCAATTCAATACCCATCAATTCAATATCTAGACATTCAATACCAAGCCATTCAATACCCATCATTCAATACCCATCATTCAATACCCATCATTCAATACCAAGTCATTCAATACCCATCATTCAATACCAAGTCATTCAATACCAAGTAATTCAATACCAAGCCATTCAATACCCATCATTCAATACCAAGTCATTCAATACCAAGTCATTCAATACCAAGCCATTCAATACCAAGTCATTCAATACCAAGCCATTCAATACCCATCACTCAATACCAAGCCATTCAATACCCATCATTCAATACCAAGCCATTCAATACCCATCACTCAATACCAAGCCATTCAATACCAAGCCATTCAATACCCATCACTCAATACCAAGCTATTCAATACCAAGCCATTCAATACCCATCATTCAATACCCATCATTCAACACCAAGTCATTCAATACCAAGTCATTCAATACCAAGTCATTCAATACCAAGCCATTCAATACCAAGTCATTCAATACCAAGCCATTCAATACCCATCACTCAATACCAAGCCATTCAATACCCATCATTCAATACCAAGTCATTCAATACCCATCATTCAATACCAAGTCATTCAATACCAAGTCATTCAATACCAAGCCATTCAATACCCATCATTCAATACCAAGTCATTCAATACCAAGCCATTCAATACCCATCATTCAATACCAAGTCATTCAATACCAAGTCATTCAATACCCATCAATTCAACACCCATTAATTCAATTACCCATCAATGCTGCTATAACAACCTCCACACCTGGAGGGGGGTGGAGACAATCACAAAGACAGGTGAAACAGATCAGGGTGTGACAGTTTGATGGGGTTGAGGTCAGGGCTCTGTGCAGACCAGTCAAGTTCTTCCACCCTGATCTCGACAAACCATTTCTGTATGGACCTCGCTTTGTGCACGGGGGCTGAAACAGGAAAGGGCCATCCTCAAACTGTTGACACAAAGTCGTCTGGAATGTCATTGTCACTGTAGAGTTGAAATATCGCTTCACTGGAACTAAGGGGCCTGGCCCTAACCATGAAAATCAGCCCCAGACCATTATTCCTCCTCCACCAAACTTTACACTATGCATTGGGGCAGGTAGTGCTCTGCTGGCATCCGCCAAACCCAGATTCGTCCGTCGGACTGCCAGAGAGTGAAGCGTGACTCCAGAGAATGCGTTTCCCCTGCCCCAGAGTCCAATGGCGGCGAGCGGAAAGCTTTACACCACTCCAGCCAACACTTGGCATTGCGCATGGTGATCTTAGGCTTGTGTATGGAAACCCATTTCATGAAGCTCCCGACGAACAGTTCTTGTGCTGACGTTGCTTCCAGAGGCAGTTTGGAACTCGATAGTGAATGATGCAAATGAGGACAGTCGATTTTTAAGCGCTACGCGCTTCAGCACTCAGCGGTGCCGTTCTATGGGATGGTGTGGCCTACCACTTCAGGGATGAGCCGTTGTTGCTCCTAGACGTTTCCACTTCACAATAGCAGCACTTACAGTTGACCGGGGCAGCTCTTGCAGGGCAGAAATTTGACGAACTGACTTGTTGGAAAAGTGGCATCCTATGACGTTGCTACGGTGAAAGTCACTGAGCTCTTCAGTAAGGACATTATACTGCCAATGTTTGTCTATGGAGATTGCATGGCGGTGTGCTCGATTTTATACACCTGTCAGCAACGGGTGTGGATGAAATAGCCCGAATCCACTAATTTGAAGCGGTGTCCACATACTTTTGTATATATAGTGTATCTTCATTCCCAGCCATGTGAAATCCATAGATTAGGGCCTGATTAATACATTTCAATGGACTGAAATCCTTAACGTTAACATTAACTCAGTAAAATCTTTGAAATTGTTGTCCACATACTTTTGTCTATATAGTCTATAAATCGGACTGTGATATACTGTTGGCGTAGCAAGGAGTACTGACTGACTGACTGACTGACTGACTGACTGGCTGGCTGGCTGACAGACTGACTGACTGGCTGACTGACTGGCTGGCTGACTGGCTGACTGGCTGACTGACTGACTGACTGACTGACTGACTGGCTGACTGGCTGACTGGCTGACTGGCTGGCTGACTGTCAGTCAGAGGATCTATGAAACAGATACAACTAGACAGGCTAATAAAAGAACTCACTCCGAGTACCTGATTATCAAAGGTGTGTGAAACGCTACGAGGATTTCCCCTCAGGGGGTCAAGCCCTGTGTAAGGATGCACGCCAAATGGCACTCTCTATTGACTATTTAGCCATAGGGGCCCTGATCAAAAGTAGTTCACTATAGTAGGGAGTAGGGTGCAATTTGGAACACACTCAGTCAGTCAGCCAGTCAGAGGGGAGCAGCAGGCCCTGAAGCAGGGTAACATGCCTGGGGTAAAATAATACCAGTGGACATGAGACATGACGGTTGACACAGTCAGTAAGGCAAACAGTCCGAGGGGAGCAGCAGGCTCTGAAGTAGGGTAACATCAGGCCCTGAAGAAGGGTAACATCAGGCCCTGAAGAAGGGTAACATCAGGCCCTGAAGAAGGGTAACATCAGGCCCTGAAGAAGGGTAACATCAGGCCCTGAATAAGGGTAACATCAGGCCCTGAAGAAGGGTAACATCAGGCCCTGAAGAAGGGTAACATCATGCCCTGAAGAAGGGTAACATCAGGCCCTAAAGAAGGGTAACATCAGGCCCTGAAGAAGGGTAACATCAGGCCCTAAAGAAGGGTAACATCAGGCCCTGAAGAAGGGTAACATCAGGCCCTGAAGAAGGGTAACATCAGGCCCTGAAGAAGGGTAACATCAGGCCCTGAAGAAGGGTAACATCAGGCCCTAAAGAAGGGTAACAGCAGGCCCTGAAGAAGGGTTAACGGCAGGCCCTGAAGAAGGGTAACATCAGGCCCTGAAGAATGGTAACGTCAGGCCCTGAAGAAGGGTAACATCAGGCCCTGAAGAAGGGTAACATCAGGCCCTGAAGAAGGGTAACATCAGGCCCTAAAGAAGGGTAACAGCAGGCCCTGAAGAATGGTTAACGGCAGGCCCTGAAGAATGGTTAACGGCAGGCCCTGAAGAAGGGTAACATCAGGCCCTGAAGAAGGGTAACATGCATGGGGACATGAGATGTGAAGTACGAGGGGACCAGCTCGAGAGAGGGGCTATAGGAGGGAGAGTGTAGTACAGAGTTAATGTACCTGGTTGTTCAGTACAGAGTTAATGTACCTGTTAATGTACCTGGCTGTTTCAGGTTACTAGACTTACCTGTATAAATATATTTCATAAAAAGGATCATACCTGATATTCTCTGTCCATGGGTGGAGGTGGTGGGAAAGAGATGGAGGACGAGAGGCCTCCGTCTTCAGCAGGAGGAGGAGGTGGGGGATAGTCCCCTAAAAACACACAGATACCAACACAGTCATATACACCTCTTACAAAGTGGTATTGAAATAGATTTGAATTGTGATGTTTTTTGTAATTGATCTCCACAAAACACTCCACAAAACACTCCACAAAACACTCCACAAAACACTCCACAAAACACTCCACAAAACACTCCACAAAACACTTCACAAAACACTCAATAAAATACTCCACAAAACACTCCACAAAACACTCCACAAAACACTCCACAAAACACTTCACAAAACACTCAATAAAATACTCCACAAAACACTCCACAAAACACTTCACAAAACACTCAATAAAATACTCCACAAAATACTCCACAAAACACTCCACAAAACACTCCACAAAACACTCCACAAAACACTCCACAAAACACTTCACAAAACACTCAATAAAATACTCCACAAAACACTCCACAAAACACTCCACAAAACACTCAATAAAATACTCCACAAAACACTTCACAAAACACTGAATAAAATACTCCACAAAACACTCCACAAAACACTCCACAAAACACTCCACAAAACACTACACAAAACACTCAATAAAATACTCCACAAAACACTTCACAAAACACTCCACAAAACACTCAATAAAATACTCCACAAAACACTCCACAAAACACTCCACAAAACACTCAATAAAACACTCCACAAAACACTCCACAAAACACTCCACAAAACACTCCACAAAACACTCCACAAAACACTCCACAAAACACTCCACAAAACACTCAATAAAATACTCCACAAAACACTTCACAAAACACTGAATAAAATACTCCACAAAACACTCCACAAAACACTCCACAAAACACTCCACAAAACACTACACAAAACACTCAATAAAATACTCCACAAAACACTCCACAAAACACTCCACAAAACACTCAATAAAACACTCCACAAAACACTCCACAAAACACTCCACAAAACACTCCACAAAACACTCCACAAAACACTCCACAAAACACTCCACAAAACACTCAATAAAACACTCCACAAAACACTCAATAAAATACTCCACAAAACACTCAATAAAATACTCCACAATGCCAAAGAGAAAATAAGATTCTATACATTTTTACAAATGAATAAACATTTGATAACTAAACTATAGTCGATGCATAAAGGAATCCACATCATTTTGGCCTAAATGCAAAAGCCTTATGTTTGGGGCAAATCCAAAACACATCACTGGGTAAAAGCCTGTCTTCCCAGTACCAGGTCATGCCGCTTGGACTCACCAACGCCGCCATGGTAAACGATGTGCTCTGGGACATGCTAAACCCTTTTGTGTTCGTCTACCTTAACGACATCCTGTCCCCCCCCTCGTTCTACCCAAGAACACGTTCTCCATGTCAGACAAGTCCTTGTGGTCGACAAAACCTTTGTGGACCTGAATCGGTTCATAACAGCACCCCCGAGGACGCGTCCCGACATTTTGTGGTTGAGGTTTGATGCTTATGATGTTGGAGTTGGGGGGGGGCTATCCTGTCTCAGCGATCTGACGAGGAACAGAAGCTTGATCCCTGTGCCTTCCTGTCTATCGTCTCAATCCTGCAGAGAGGAACTATGGCAACCGAGAACTCCTGGCGGTCAAGATGGCGTTGGAAGAGTGGAGGCACTGGCTGGAAGGACGAGAACAGCCATTCCTGGTTTGGACCGACCATAAAAATTTGGAATATCTCCGTTCAGCCAAGTGCCTTAACTCCAGGCAGGCCCGGTGGGCTTTGTTATTTACCAGATTCAATTTCACCGTTTCCTACCGCCCAGGGTCCGAAAATGTGAAGCCTGACGCCCTCTCCTGCCTCTCGTCTGTCACACCCTCAGTCTCCGAAACCATTCTCCCTACCTCCTGCCTCTCCTCTGTCAAACCCTCAGTCTCCGAAACCATTCTCCCTACCTCCTGCCTCTCCTCTGTCACACCCTCAGTCTCCGAAACCATTCTCCCTACCTCCTGCCTCTTCTCTGTCAAACCCTCAGTCTCCGAAACCATTCTCCCTACCTCCTGCCTCTCCTCTGTCAAACTCTCAGTCTCCGAAACCATTCTCCATACCTCCTGCCTATACAGTTCCTCTGTCATACCCTCAGTCTCCGAAACCATTCTCCCTACCTCCTGCCTCTCCTCTGTCACACCCTCAGTCTCCGAAACCATTCTCCCTACCTCCTGCCTCTTCTCTGTCAAACCCTCAGTCTCCGAAACCATTCTCCCTACCTCCTGCCTCTCCTCTGTCAAACTCTCAGTCTCCGAAACCATTCTCCATACCTCCTGCCTATACAGTTCCTCTGTCATACCCTCAGTCTCCGAAACCATTCTCCCTACCTCCTGCCTCTCCTCTGTCAAACTCTGTCTCCGAAACCATTCTCCCTACCTCCTGCCTCTACAGTTCCTGTCAAACCCTCAGTTTCGAAACCATTCTCCCTACCTCCTGCCTCTACAGTTCCTCTGTCAAACCCTCAGTCTCCGAAACCATTCTCCCTACCTCCTGCCTCTACAGTTCCTCTGTCAAACCCTCAGTCTCCGAAACCATTCTCCCTACCTCCTGCCTCTACAGTTCCTCTGTCAAACCCTCAGTCTCCGAAACCATTCTCCCTACCTCCTGCCTCTACAGTTCCTCTGTCAAACCCTCAGTCTCCGAAACCATTCTCCCTACCTCCTGCCTCTCCTCTGTCACACCCTCAATCTCCGAAACCATTCTCCCTACCTCCTGCCTCTTCTCTGTCAAACCCTCAGTTTCGAAACCATTCTCCCTACCTCCTGCCTCTACAGTTCCTCTGTCAAACCCTCAGTTTCGAAACCATTCTCCCTACCTCCTGCCTCTACAGTTCCTCTGTCAAACCCTCAGTCTCCGAAACCATTCTCCCTACCTCCTGCCTCTACAGTTCCTCTGTCAAACCCTCAGTCTCCGAAACCATTCTCCCTACCTCCTGCCTCTACAGTTCCTCTGTCAAACCCTCAGTCTCCGAAACCATTCTCCCTACCTCCTGCCTCTACAGTTCCTCTGTCAAACCCTCAGTCTCCGAAACCATTCTCCCTACCTCCTGCCTCTCCTCTGTCACACCCTCAATCTCCGAAACCATTCTCCCTACCTCCTGCCTCTTCTCTGTCAAACCCTCAGTTTCGAAACCATTCTCCCTACCTCCTGCCTCTACAGTTCCTCTGTCAAACCCTCAGTTTCGAAACCATTCTCCCTACCTCCTGCCTCTACAGTTCCTCTGTCAAACCCTCAGTCTCCGAAACCATTCTCCCTACCTCCTGCCTCTACAGTTCCTGTCAAACCCTCAGTTTCGAAACCATTCTCCCTACCTCCTGCCTCTACAGTTCCTCTGTCAAACCCTCAGTCTCCGAAACCATTCTCCTGCCTTGCGGCTTCAGCGGGTTGGGGTATTGAAACCTTGGTTTCAACCTGAACCTGAAGGTGCCCGGCTAAGTGGTTGTTTGTTCCTAACTCAGTCACGCCCTGATGTGTTTCACCTGTCACTCTGCTGGTCTCCACCCCCCTCCAGGTGTCTCTTATTTTCCCCGGTGTATTTATCCCTGTGTTTCCTGTCTCTCTGTGACAGTTAGTCTTGTTTGTCAAGTCAACCAGCGTTTTTGTGTCTCAGCTCCTGCTTTTCCCAGTCTCTCTTTACTTGCCCTCCTGGGTTTTGACCCTTGCCTGTCCTGACTCTGAGACCGCCTGAATGAACCACTCTGCCTGCCCTGACCTCGAGCCTGCCTATCGCCTGGTACTGTTTGGACTCTGACCTGGTTTATGAACTCTCGCCTGTCCCCGAACTGCCTTTTGCTATAATAAATATCGGAGCTCAACCATCCGCCTCCTGTGTCTGCATTTGGATCTCGCCTTGTGCCCTTATACAGGGGGTGAATACTGATTTAATTCAAATATATTTGTGTTAATTCTTTAATTAATTTCTTTTAAAAAATCAATAATTTTTCTTCAACTTTGACAATACAGAGTATTTTGTAAGGATCACTGACAAAACAAATCCAGCTATGTTACACAATAAAATGTGAAGACATCCAAGCAGTGTGAATACCTATGTTACCCACTGTAGAAGTGTTCCAAATGGCACCCTATTCCCTGTATAGTGCACTATATTTGACCAGGGCCCATAGTAGTACACCATGTAGGGAATAGGGTGCTATTTGGGACTCCCAATTGGGAAAATCACACCAACAGTAAGAAAATGAACTATTAAATATGATATAATCAAATACAGCTGACCGAGACGAAATAAACCTCTGAGTCTATTAGTTATCATGTACAAAGAAAACTCTGATTATAATCTACATACAGAATATGTCTGTGTGTGTTTTATAGGTCTTAGTTAGAGAGAGAAAGAGAGAGACAGAGAGAGAGAGAGGGAAAGAGAGAGGGAAATAGAGAGAAAGAGAGAGAGAGAGAGCGAGAGGGAGGGAAAGAGAGAGAAAGGAGAGAGAGAGAAAGCGAGAGAAAGAAAGAGAGAGAGAGGGACTTCAAATTCACTTGCTTTGGCAATGTTAACATATGTTTCCCATGCCAATAAAGCCCTTTAATTAATTAATTAATTAATTAATTAATTAATTAATTAATTAATTGAATAATTAATTGAGAGAGGGACAGAGAGAAAAAGGAGAGAGCGAGAGAGAAAGCGAGAGAAAGAGAGAGAGAGAGAGGGAAAGAGAGGGAAAGAGAGAGAAAGGAGAGAGAGAGAAAGCGAGAGAAAGAAAGAGAGAGAGAGGGACAGAGAGAGAGAGAGAAAGCGAGAGAAAGAGAGGGAAAGAGAGGGAAAGAGAGAGAAAGGAGAGAGAGAGAGGACAGATAAAGGGGAGAGAGAGAAAGGAGAGAGAGAGAGAGAGGGGGAGAGAGAGAGAGAGGAGAGAAAGGAGAGAGAGAGGGGGAGAAAGGAGAGAGAGAAAGGAGAAAAAGGAGACAGAGGGAGAGAGAAAGAAAGGAGAGAGAGAGAGAGAGAAAGG
>NC_143022.1:3630000-3650000 GCF_057628025.1 Oncorhynchus mykiss
CACGATCCTCTGAAGCTATTCTTTCCAAATGAGATATTCTGTAACACTTTCCATTCCTAGTGATCTGGGTTGATAAACTGTATAGTAGAAATTACATGCTACTGTATAGTACTAAATCTATATATATATATTTAAAAATATAAAAAAATAAAAATAAAGAAGAACTAAAAGAACCTAAAATCGCACTGCAATCAGTCCTGTTGGTCGCTTCCTTCTTGGAGTGTATGGCTGTGGTTTCTCTGTGGAGGGTTTCCTGGCGTGTGTGTGTGTGTGCGTGTGCGTGCGTGTGCGTGCGTGTGCGTGTGTGTGTGTGTGTGTGTGTGTGTGTGTTTGTGTGTGTGGCACTCTTGACATATCAACCACTCGGCCAACCAACCACGAGGAACAAAATAAACAGTTGACGTTTCTGCCTCCAAGCAGCAACAATTGGTGAGGAAGAGATGATTTATGCAAAGTTCGGTCTTAAAATATTGCTTGTGATACTTCTTCAACAAAACTATTGGTTAGGGAGATAAGAATTTTTAAGAAGAAAATAATAAGTTTAGGTTATAACACGTTTTCAACCATAACTATGATTATAGATTATATCCGTTAAACAAAACCAACTGGTGGGTGTTTTCTTGGTTAGGGAGGAGACGCTTCATGCTAAGATCGGTTGTTAAATGTTGCTCCTCTACACTAAACCAATCATACGCTAGGCTAGACACGGGAGGGAAAACACTGTCATGCAATATTGCTGTTGTCAGATTATTATATACAGTCAATGGTATGAGTAATTGTAACATAAATTGCATGGTTTAGGTTAGAGGTAAATGGGAGCAGGAGTCTCAATTATGATTTTTTTTTGGAGGAGGGGGGGGGGGGGGGATTGGACATTTATTGCTGTAATCTCTGAGATACAGGAGATGATTATGGACTAAAACACCCCCAACGTTGAGAGAATCGTAGTCTGACCCTGTTTCACAGGTTTTACATTCAACTGGGATGACACACATTACCAGCCCCTGTAATCACAGTGTGATATCCTGGCCTGTGTCACCAAACGGCACCAAACTCTGATCTGCTATATACCATATGCCACGGATTTAGATTTGATTTGCTATTTTATGTATTTTTGGGGGGGGGGGGGGCGCGCAAAGAATTAGGAGAGAGCTGTTGTGTGATGCTTACTGATGATTAAAACAAAAATAAGATGGGAGAAAATGTAAGTCATGTTTTACTTTATTGTGGAGGTAATAAGAGCCTTTCGCAGTAAGAGTTGACATTTGTTCATTTAGATAAATATGTACCAAGCTTCCACCATCGTGTGCAACAGTGTGTAACATGACTGTGGATAACAGCATCGGTGTCTGCTCATAGTGTCTAGTGACATGCTCTCAACTCAACCCTCCCCCCCCCCCCCCCGTGAAAAATACTACACATACAGAACCTTCAGAAAGTATTCGTACCCCTCCACTTATTCCACATTTTGTTGTGTTACAGCCTGAATTTGAAATGGGACTGCACACATTTCTTCTCTCACGCATCTACACACAATATCCAATGTATATATGTTTTTATTTATCCTTCATTTAACTAGGCAAGTCAGTTAAGAGCACAATTCTTTAACAAAGTGAAAACATGTTTTTAGAGATTTTCGAAGAAAAAATTATTGCAAATTAAATGCAGAAATATCTCATTTACATAAGTATTCACACCCCTGAGTCAATACTTTTTAAGAAGCACCTTTTGGCAGCGATTACAGCTGGGAGTGTTTCTGGGTAATTCTCTCAGAGTGATTACAGCTGTGAGTGTTTCTGGGTAAGTGTCTCAGAGTTTTTCCACACCTGGAGTGCGAAACATTTTCCCATCATTCTTTTCGAAATTCATCAAGCTCTGTCAAATTGGTTGTTGATCATTGCTAGACAATAATGATCAGGTCTAGTCACATACAGTATTTTCAAGCAGATTGACTGTAGGTCAAAACCGTAACTCGGCCAATCAGGAACATGGTCCAAACACACCAAGGCAGTTGTGAAAAGGGCACGACAACGCCTATTATCCCTCAGGAGACTGAAAAGACACGGGACCCTCAGATCCTCAAAAAGTTCTACAGCTGCACCATCGAGAGCATCCTGACCCGGTTGCGTCACCGCCCCCGTAAGTAAGCGTTTCACTGTTTAGTGTTTATTGTTTACTCCATGTGTAACTCTGTGTTGTTGTTTACTCCATGTGTAACTCTGTGTTGTTGTTTACTCCATGTGTAACTCTGTGTTGTTGTCTGTGTCACACTGCTATGCTTTATCTTGGCCAAGTTGCAGTTGTAAATGAGAACTTGTTCTCAACTGGCCTACCTGGTTAAATAAAGGTGAAATGAAATAAATATAAAAAATTTGTCCACAACTGTTGCTTACGAAACATGGGATGAATTAAATTATATATGATTTGCTGCTCTCTGAAAGGTGATCGCATCAGCTGAGGCCCAGGTGTGTAAAGGGTTTACTAATCAACAGCTGAGGCCCAGGTGTGTAAAGGGTTTACTAATCAACAGCTGAGGCCCAAGTGTGTAAAGGGTTTACTAATCAACAGCTGAGGCCCAGATGTGTAAAGGGTTTACTAATCAACAGCTGAGGCCCAGGTGTGTAAAGGGTTTACTAATCAACAGCTGAGGCCCAGGTGTGTAAAGGGTTTACTAATCAACAGCTGAGGCCCAGGTGTGTAAAGGGTTTACTAATCAACAGCTGAGGCCCAGGTGTGTAAAGGGTTTACTAATCAACAGCTGAGGCCCAGGTGTGTAAAGGGTTTACTAATCAACAGCTGAGGCCCAGGTGTGCAAAGAGTTTACTAATCAACAGCTGAGGCCCAGGTGTGTAAAGGGTTAACTAATCAACAGCTGAGGCCCAGGTGTGTAAAGGGTTTACTAATCATACATCTACATGGCCTTCCACAGGGATGCTGGTCCATGTTGACTCTACATGGTGTTGAAAGCCTTCCACAGGGATGCTGGTCCACGTTGACTCTACATGGTGTTGAAAGCCTTCCACAGGGATGCTGGTCCACGTTGACTCTACATGGTGTTGAAAGCCTTCCACAGGGATGCTGGTCCATGTTGACTCTACATGTTGTTGAAAGCCTTCCACAGGGATGCTGGTCCATGTTGACTCTACATGGTGTTGAAAGCCTTCCACAGGGATGCTGGTCCACGTTGACTCTACATGGTGTTGAAAGCCTTCCACAGGGATGCTGGTCCATGTTGACTCTACATGGTGTTGAAAGCCTTCCACAGGGATGCTGGTCCATGTTGACTCTACATGGTGTTGAAAGCCTTCCACAGGGATGCTGGTCCATGTTGACTCTACATGGTGTTGAAAGCCTTCCACAGGGATGCTGGTCCACGTTGACTCTACATGGTGTTGAAAGCCTTCCACAGGGATGCTGGTCCACGTTGACTCTACATGGTGTTGAAAGCCTTCCACAGGGATGCTGGTCCATGTTGACTCTACATGGTGTTGAAAGCCTTCCACAGGGATGCTGGTCCATGTTGACTCTACATGGTGTTGAAAGCCTTCCACAGGGATGCTGGTCCATGTTGACTCCAATGCTTCCCGAGGTTGTGTCAACTTTGCTGCATGTCGATTAGGTGGTGGACCATTCTTAATTCACACGGGGAACTATTGAGTATGAAAAACCCAGCAGCTTTGCAGTTCTTGACACAAACCGGTGCACCTGACACCTACTACCATACCCCGTTCAAAGGCACTTCAATATTTTGTCTTACCCATTCACCATCTGAATGACACACAGACACAATCCATGTCTCAATTGTCTGAAGGCTTAAAAATCCTTCTTTAACCCGTCTCCTCCCCACCTCATCTACACTGATTGAAGTGGATTTAACAAGTGACATCAATAAGGGATCATAGATTTCACCTGGTCAGTCTATATCATGGAAAGAGCAGGTGTATATGTTCAAGAGGTAAAGAAAAATAATTTAGTTGTTGTGGCGGACATTGTATAGATCTGAAGATAAGTGTATCACTTCTCCAAGAAAAACAAAAATCTGATTTCAAAACACTTTTGGCAGATTTCAAAACACTTTTGACGATAGGGAGCTGGTAGGACGCACCCAAGGTTCTAGCATAGAAGAGACTGACATAGAAACTACAGCACCTCACCCGAGGTTCTAGCATAGAAGAGACTGACATAGAAACTACAGCACCTCACGCGAGGTTCTAGCATAGAAGAGACTGACATAGAAACTACAGCACCTCACCCGAGGTTCTAGCATAGAAGAGACTGACATAGAAACTACAGCACCTCACGCGAGGTTCTAGCATAGAAGAGACTGACATAGAAACTACAGCACCTCACCCGAGGTTCTATCATATAGAAGAGACTGACATAGAAACTACAGCATCTCACCCGAGGTTCTAGCATAGAAGAGACTGACATAGAAACTACAGCACTTCATCATATTCCCGTATAGAACCAGAGCCGTGCAAATGTAGATACGTTACAATACAGAGTTACATAATTACTGCTGTCTGTTCAAAAAGGAACTCATTCAGAATAGCCTACTACACTACGAGTAGGCCTGTAATTTAGCCTCAGAGAATCAGGACATCCTGTTTGTTTTTTTAAACTGCCTAGCTGTGGATTGTGTGCATGACAATCATTAGCTTACAGTCGGGAACACGCTGCAAATAGGCTGTCAGAAAAAACAGCATGCACACAAAACAGGTCTTTTGCCGAATTAAAAAAAATATGTATATATATATATATATAAATAATCGTAGGAAAATACAGGATAGAAAAGCAAATGGCTCCTTCTGAAAAGAGTATAACCTCTCCTGTTGTAAAGAGTATAACCTCTCCTGTTGTAAAGAGTATAACCTCTCCTACTGTAAAGAGTATAACCTCTCCTGTTGTAAAGAGTATAACCTCTCCTACTGTAAAGAGTATAACCTCTCCTGTTGTAAAGAGTACAACCTCTCCTGTTGTAAAGAGTATAACCTCTCCTGTTGTAGAGAGTATAACCTCTCCTGTTGTAAAGAGTATAACCTCTCCTGTTGTAAAGAGTATAACCTCTCCTGTTGTAAAGAGTATAACCTCTCCTACTGAAAAGAGTATAACCTCTCCTGTTGTAAAGAGTATAACCTCTCCTACTGTAAAGAGTATAACCTCTCCTGTTGTAAAGAGTATAACCTCTCCTGTTGTAAAGAGTATAACCTCTCCTGTTGTAAAGAGTATAACCTCTCCTACTGTAAAGAGTATAACCTCTCCTGTTGTAAAGAGTATAACCTCTCCTACTGTAAAGAGTATAACCTCTCCTGTTGTAAAGAGTACAACCTCTCCTGTTGTAAAGAGTATAACCTCTCCTGTTGTAGAGAGTATAACCTCTCCTGTTGTAAAGAGTATAACCTCTCCTGTTGTAAAGAGTATAACCTCTCCTGTTGTAAAGAGTATAACCTCTCCTGTTGTAAAGAGTATAACCTCTCCTGTTGTAAAGAGTATAACCTCTCCTGTTGTAAAGAGTATAACCTCTCCTGTTGTAAAGAGTATAACCTCTCCTGTTGTAAAGAGTATAACCTCTCCTGTTGTAAAGAGTATAACCTCTCCTACTGTAAAGAGTATAACCTCTCCTGTTGTAAAGAGTATAACCTCTCCTGTTGTAAAGAGTATAACCTCTCCTACTGTAAAGAGTATAACCTCTCCTACTGTAAAGAGTATAACCTCTCCTGTTGTAAAGAGTATAACCTCTCCTGTTGTAAAGAGTATAACCTCTCCTGTTGTAAAGAGTATAACCTCTCCTACTGTAAAGAGTATAACCTCTCCTGTTGTAAAGAGTATAACCTCTCCTGTTGTAAAGAGTATAACCTCTCCTGTTGTAAAGAGTATAACCTCTCCTACTGTAAAGAGTATAACCTCTCCTGTTGTAAAGAGTATAACCTCTCCTGTTGTAAAGAGTATAACCTCTCCTACTGTAAAGAGTATAACCTCTCCTGTTGTAAAGAGTATAACCTCTCCTGTTGTAAAGAGTATAACCTCTCCTGTTGTAAAGAGTATAACCTCTCCTGTTGTAAAGAGTATAACCTCTCCTGTTGTAAAGAGTATAACCTCTCCTACTGAAAAGAGTATAACCTCTCCTGTTGTAAAGAGTATAACCTCTCCTACTGTAAAGAGTATAACCTCTCCTGTTGTAAAGAGTATAACCTCTCCTGTTGTAAAGAGTATAACCTCTCCTGTTGTAAAGAGTATAACCTCTCCTACTGTAAAGAGTATAACCTCTCCTGTTGTAAAGAGTATAACCTCTCCTACTGTAAAGAGTATAACCTCTCCTGTTGTAAAGAGTACAACCTCTCCTGTTGTAAAGAGTATAACCTCTCCTGTTGTAGAGAGTATAACCTCTCCTGTTGTAAAGAGTATAACCTCTCCTGTTGTAGAGAGTATAACCTCTCCTGTTGTAAAGAGTATAACCTCTCCTACTGAAAAGAGTATAACCTCTCCTACTGTAAAGAGTATAACCTCTCCTGTTGTAAATAGTATAACCTCTCCTGTTGTAAAGAGTATAACCTCTCCTGTTGTAAAGAGTATAACCTATCCTGTTGTAAAGAGTATAACCTCTCCTGTTGTAAAGAGTATAACCTCTCCTGTTGTAAAGAGTATAACCTCTCCTACTGAAAAGAGTATAACCTCTCCTACTGTAAAGAGTATAACCTCTCCTGTTGTAAATAGTATAACCTCTCCTGTTGTAAAGAGTATAACCTCTCCTGTTGTAAAGAGTATAACCTCTCCTGTTGTAAAGAGTATAACCTCTCCTGTTGTAAAGAGTATAACCTCTCCTACTGTAAAGAGTATAACCTCTCCTACTGTAAAGAGTATAACCTCTCCTACTGTAAAGAGTATAACCTCTCCTACTGTAAAGAGTATAACCTCTCCTGTTGTAAAGAGTATAACCTCTCCTGCTGTAAAGAGTATAACCTCTCCTGTTGTAAAGAGTATAACCTCTCCTACTGAAAATAGTATAACCTCTCCTACTGAAAAGAGTATAACCTCTCCTGTTGTAAAGAGTATAACCTCTCCTGTTGTAAAGAGTATAACCTCTTCTGTTGTAAAGAGTATAACCTCTCCTGTTGTAAAGAGTATAACCTCTCCTGTTGTAAAGGGTATAACCTCTCCTGTCGTAAAGAGTATAACCTCTCCTGTTGTAAAGAGTATAACCTCTCCTGTTGTAAAGAGTATAACCTCTCCTACTGAAAAGAGTATAACCTCTCCTGTTGTAAAGAGTATAACCTCTCCTGTTGTAAAGAGTATAACCTATCCTGTTGTAAAGAGTATAACCTCTCCTGTTGTAAAGAGTATAACCTCTCCTGTTGTAAAGAGTATAACCTCTCCTACTGAAAAGAGTATAATCTCTCCTGTTGTAAAGAGTATAACCTCTCCTACTGTAAAGAGTATAACCTCTCCTACTGTAAAGAGTAACCTCTCCTGTTGTAAAGAGTATAACCTCTCCTGTTGTAAAGCGTATAACCTCTCCTGTTGTAAAGAGTATAACCTCTCCTGTTGTAAAGAGTATAACCTCTCCTGTTGTAAAGAGTATAACCTATCCTGTTGTAAAGAGTATAACCTCTCCTGTTGTAAAGAGTATAACCTCTCCTACTGTAAAGAGTATAACCTCTCCTGTTGTAAAGAGTATAACCTCTCCTGTTGTAAAGAGTATAACCTCTCCTGTTGTAAAGAGTATAACCTCTCCTGTTGTAAAGAGTATAACCTCTCCTACTGTAAAGAGTATAACCTCTCCTGTTGTAAAGAGTATAACCTCTCCTGTTGTAAAGAGTATAACCTCTCCTGTTGTAAAGAGTATAACCTCTCCTGTTGTAAAGAGTATAACCTCTCCTGTTGTAAAGAGTATAACCTCTCCTGTTGTAAAGAGTATAACCTCTCCTGTTGTAAAGAGTATAACCTCTCCTGTTGTAAAGAGTATAACCTCTCCTACTGTAAAGAGTATAACCTCTCCTGTTGTAAAGAGTATAACCTCTCCTGTTGTAAAGAGTATAACCTCTCCTGTTGTAAAGAGTATAACCTCTCCTGTTGTAAAGAGTATAACCTCTCCTACTGTAAAGAGTATAACCTCTCCTGTTGTAAAGAGTATAACCTCTCCTGTTGTAAAGAGTATAACCTCTCCTGTTGTAAAGAGTATAACCTCTCCTGTTGTAAAGAGTATAACCTCTCCTGTTGTAAAGAGTATAACCTCTCCTGTTGTAAAGAGTATAACCTCTCCTGTTGTAAAGAGTATAACCTCTCCTGTTGTAAAGAGTATAACCTCTCCTGTTGTAAAGAGTATAACCTCTCCTGTTGTAAAGAGTATAACCTCTCCTGTTGTAAAGAGTATAACCTCTCCTACTGTAAAGAGTATAACCTCTCCTGTTGTAAAGAGTATAACCTCTCCTACTGAAAAGAGTATAACCTCTCCTACTGAAAAGAGTATAACCTCTCCTGTTGTAAAGAGTATAACCTCTCCTGTTGTAAAGAGTATAACCTCTCCTGTTGTAAAGAGTATAACCTCTCCTGTTGTAAAGAGTATAACCTCTCCTACTGTAAAGAGTATAACCTCTCCTGTTGTAAAGAGTATAACCTCTCCTGTTGTAAAGAGTATAACCTCTCCTGTTGTAAAGAGTATAACCTCTCCTGTTGTAAAGAGTATAACCTCTCCTGTTGTAAAGAGTATAACCTCTCCTGTTGTAAAGAGTATAACCTCTCCTACTGTAAAGAGTATAACCTCTCCTGTTGTAAAGAGTATAACCTCTCCTGTTGTAAAGAGTATAACCTCTCCTGTTGTAAAGAGTATAACCTCTCCTGTTGTAAAGAGTATAACCTCTCCTGTTGTAAAGAGTATAACCTCTCCTGTTGTAAAGAGTATAACCTCTCCTGTTGTAAAGAGTATAACATCTCCTGTTGTAAAGAGTATAACCTCTCCTGTTGTAAAGAGTATAACCTCTCCTGTTGTAAAGAGTATAACCTCTCCTGTTGTAAAGAGTATAACCTCTCCTGTTGTAAAGAGTATAACCTCTCCTGTTGTAAAGAGTATAACCTATCCTGTTGTAAAGAGTATAACCTCTCCTGTTGTAAAGAGTATAACCTCTCCTGTTGTAAAGAGTATAACCTCTCCTGTTGTAAAGAGTATAACCTCTCCTGTTGTAAAGAGTATAACCTCTCCTGTTGTAAAGAGTATAACCTCTCCTACTGTAAAGAGTATAACCTCTCCTGTTGTAAAGAGTATAACCTCTCCTGTTGTAAAGAGTATAACCTCTCCTGTTGTAAAGAGTATAACCTCTCCTGTTGTAAAGAGTATAACCTCTCCTACTGTAAAGAGTATAACCTCTCCTGTTGTAAAGAGTATAACCTCTCCTACTGAAAAGAGTATAATCTCTCCTGTTGTAAAGAGTATAACCTCTCCTACTGTAAAGAGTATAACCTCTCCTACTGTAAAGAGTATAACCTCTCCTGTTGTAAAGAGTATAACCTCTCCTGTTGTAAAGAGTATAACCTCTCCTGTTGTAAAGAGTATAACCTCTCCTGTTGTAAAGTGTATAACCTCTCCTGTTGTAAAGAGTATAACCTCTCCTGTTGTAAAGAGTATAACCTCTCCTGTTGTAAAGAGTATAACCTCTCCTGTTGTAAAGAGTATAACCTCTCCTACTGTAGAGTATAACCTCTCCTGTTGTAAAGAGTATAACCTCTCCTGTTGTAAAGAGTATAACCTCTCCTGTTGTAAAGAGTATAACCTCTCCTGTTGTAAAGAGTATAACCTCTCCTACTGTAAAGAGTATAACCTCTCCTACTGTAAAGAGTATAATCTCTCCTACTGAAAAGAGTATAACCTCTCCTGTTGTAAAGAGTATAACCTCTCCTGTTGTAAAGAGTATAACCTCTCCTGTTGTAAAGAGTATAACCTCTCCTGTTGTAAAGAGTATAACCTCTCCTGTTGTAAAGAGTATAACCTCTCCTGTTGTAAAGAGTATAACCTCTCCTGTTGTAAAGAGTATAACCTCTCCTGTTGTAAAGAGTATAACCTCTCCTGTTGTAAAGAGTATAACCTCTCCTGTTGTAAAGAGTATAACCTCTCCTACTGTAAAGAGTATAACCTCTCCTGTTGTAAAGAGTATAACCTCTCCTGTTGTAAAGAGTATAACCTCTCCTGTTGTAAAGAGTATAACCTCTCCTGTTGTAAAGAGTATAACCTCTCCTACTGAAAAGAGTATAACCTCTCCTACTGTAAAGAGTATAACCTCTCCTGTTGTAAAGAGTATAACCTCTCCTACTGAAAAGAGTATAACCTCTCCTACTGTAAAGAGTATAATCTCTCCTGTTGTAAAGAGTATAACCTCTCCTGTTGTAAAGAGTATAACCTCTCCTGTTGTGAAGAGTATAACCTCTCCTGTTGTAAAGAGTATAACCTCTCCTACTGTAAAGAGTATAACCTCTCCTGTTGTAAAGAGTATAACCTCTCCTGTTGTAAAGAGTATAACCTCTCCTGTTGTAAAGAGTATAACCTCTCCTGTTGTAAAGAGTATAACCTCTCCTGTTGTAAAGAGTATAACCTCTCCTGTTGTAAAGAGTATAACCTCTCCTGTTGTAAAGAGTATAACCTCTCCTGTTGTAAAGAGTATAACCTCTCCTGTTGTAAAGAGTATAACCTCTCCTGTTGTAAAGAGTATAACCTCTCCTGTTGTAAAGAGTATAACCTCTCCTGTTGTAAAGAGTATAACCTCTCCTGTTGTAAAGAGTATAACCTCTCCTACTGTAAAGAGTATAACCTCTCCTGTTGTAAAGAGTATAACCTCTCCTGTTGTAAAGAGTATAACCTCTCCTGTTGTAAAGAGTATAACCTCTCCTGTTGTAAAGAGTATAACCTCTCCTACTGAAAAGAGTATAACCTCTCCTACTGTAAAGAGTATAACCTCTCCTGTTGTAAAGAGTATAACCTCTCCTACTGAAAAGAGTATAACCTCTCCTACTGTAAAGAGTATAATCTCTCCTGTTGTAAAGAGTATAACCTCTCCTGTTGTAAAGAGTATAACCTCTCCTGTTGTAAAGAGTATAACCTCTCCTGTTGTAAAGAGTATAACCTCTCCTACTGTAAAGAGTATAACCTCTCCTGTTGTAAAGAGTATAACCTCTCCTGTTGTAAAGAGTATAACCTCTCCTGTTGTAAAGAGTATAACCTCTCCTGTTGTAAAGAGTATAACCTCTCCTACTGTAAAGAGTATAACCTCTCCTGTTGTAAATAGTATAACCTCTCCTACGGTAAAGAGTATAACCTCTCCTACTGTAAAGAGTATAACCTCTCCTGTTGTAAAGAGTATAACCTCTCCTACTGTAGGTTACCAAATAGGCACTATTGAGCAAACATTGTTTTACAAAGTAAAACAAAAGAGAGATACGTTTTTTTTTTTGACCTCTGAAAGGTCAGTGTCTCCCTGCATATTTCTATTTGTGGCAAATGACTATTTGACCAACAACCATTGACGATGTCAACATGAAAAATGACATCAAAACATAAAATACTACAACGATAATCAAAATCCTTCAGCCTATTAAAATCTAAATAATATATATCTTTTTTAAACGACATTGTTTCCTGCGTCCTTCAAACGAGGTTACATTCTCCAATGTATGAACTCAACGACACTGGGTATGAAAATGAGATGGCTATCAAACGCACTGACAGCAGAGCATCCCATCTAGGGGGTGTCCCCAAACGGCACCCTATTCCCTATATAGTGCACTACTTTTAACCAGAGCCCCTATTGCAGTAGTGGGAATATAGGGTGCCATGTAACAGAGTATCAGGGTACATCAGTCCGAGTCGGGATTCAGCCACCTATTGTCAGGAGACTATGGAAATTAGGTGCTGTCTTACTTTTCATTTTGTTTTGGGTAATTTCTGTTGTTATCAGCTGGACGATCAAGTTCCTGTTTTCACTTGTTTCAACTGATTGTATTATTTAATGCTCTAGTAAGGTTGAAGTCTAAAAAAAACCCGACCAATCAGCAGGTGAGGATGCTCTTAAGTCAAGCTGCATTTGCATGACGTTGGAGATACAGCATCTGGATGTGAATGTGACAAGCCTAACCGGTTAAATAAAGGTGAAATGAACAACAATAATAAATGATTCACATATCCCAGCTGACTAAACTCAACTGACAGGAAGTGTCTAATGAACTCCACCAACGGAGACCAGGCTTCGTGGAATTCAACGCTGACTACATCGCTTGGCCCAAGCCAACTTATAAAACGCCTACGTTTGTCCTCTGGAGAGACATGGTTAGTAGTTTGATTGCTATAGGAGTGTCCCGTAAAGGCCATATTTTTAAGTTTCTGTTGTTGTTAAAATAAAATTAAACCTGACGATTTGAAAGTTCTATTTTGCCTGGTTCAAACATACCTCACAGTTCAGAACCGCAAATTAACACTGTAAATTATACAGAACCTCATTACCCTTACATTAACACTGTGAATTATACAGAACAAATCTCTGTAATGTAGGGGTTATATCCCTGTAATGTATGGGGTTATATCCCTGTAATGTAGGGGTTATATCCCTGTAATGTATGGGGTTATATCCCTGTAATGTAGGGGTTATATCCCTGTAATGTATGGGGTTATATCCCTGTAATGTAGGGGTTATATCCCTGTAATGTAGGGGTTATATCCCTGTAATGTAGGGGTTATATCCCTGTAATGTATGGGGTTATATCCCTGTAATGTATGGGGTTATATCCCTGTAATGTAGGGGTTATATCCCTGTAATGTAGGGGTTATATCCCTGTAATGTAGGGGTTATATCCCTGTAATGTATGGGGTTATATCCCTGTAATGTAGGGGTTATATCCCTGTAATGTAGAGGTTATATCCCTGTAATGTAGGGGTTATATCCCTGTAATGTAGGGGTTATATCCCTGTAATGTAGAGGTTATATCCCTGTAATGTAGGAGTTATATCCCTGTAATGTAGGGGTTATATCCCTGTAATGTAGGGGTTATATCCCTGTAATGTAGGGGTTATATCCCTGTAATGTAGGGGTTATATCCCTGTAATGTAGGGGTTATATCTCTGTAATGTAGGGGTTATATCCCTGTAATGTAGGGGTTATATCCCTGTAATGTAGGGGTTATATCTCTGTAATGTAGGGGTTATATCTCTGTAATGTAGGGGTTATATCCCTGTAACGTAGGGGTTATATCCCTGTAATGTAGGGGTTATACTCTGTAATGTAGAGGCTTAATGAAGTTGACTTAACTCGAGGGCAAGGCCTCTCCATTCTTAGTGGAATCTGATTTTCAGCTCAATGAACACTAAACCACTAAACGAGAGAAGAAACCATAGACAGAATAACATTTGACTGCAAGAGAGAGATATTCAGAAACGGAACGAATGTTTCAAGCACGCTAGTGCTATCAGAGTGTGTGTGTGTGTGTGTGTGTGTGCTTATGCATCTGTGGGAATTCCTGTTATGAGATGTTACCGTGCGGTCTGAGTGAAAATATAGATATTATGCAAGGCTGTCTGACGCAGTCTGAGTTTATACATCTGAAAAGGAAAGGGGATACTTCTGGTTGACCATGTTTATCACCCAATAGCATTAATGTTAGTAGAAGCATTAGCAGAAGTGAGAACCACAAAGCCCCAGGAGGCCGTAGCAGAAAGAGACAGAGACACAGTCAGGCTTCCTGAAGGACCTCCCCCTCCCCCTTGTTGTTAACCAAATCTGAAAATACTCTGAAAACATTTAGTAACATGATCAGACTATAAAAATAGGAACATAAGACATAAAAATGATAAGGGTTTGAGTGAGCAGACAAGCTGGTGTCTCCAAGTGGCCCCACACCTCTCCAGACTGTGGGTTTGAGTGAGAGGACTAACTGGTGTCTCCAAGTGGCCCCACACCTCTCCAGACTGTGGGTTTGAGTGAGCAGACAAGCTGGTGTCTCCAAGTGGCCCCACACCTCTCCCGACTGTGGGTTTGAGTGAGAGGACTAACTGGTGTCTCCAAGTGGCCCCACACCTCTCCAGACTGTGGGTTTCAGTGAGAGGACAAGCTGGTGTCTCCAAGTGGCCCCACACCTCTCCAAACTGTGGGTTTCAGTGAGAGGACAAGCTGGTGTCTCCAAGTGGCCCCACACCTCTCCAGACTGTGGGTTTGAGTGAGCAGACAAGCTGGTGCCTCCAAGTGGCCCCACACCTCTCCAGACTGTGGGTTTCAGTGAGAGGACAAGCTGGTGTCTCCAAGTGGCCCCACACCTCTCCCGACTGTGGGTTTGAGTGAGAGGACTAACTGGTGTCTCCAAGTGGCCCCACACCTCTCCAGACTGTGGGTTTGAGTGAGCAGACAAGCTGGTGCCTCCAAGTGGCCCCACACCTCTCCAGACTGTGGGTTTGAGTGAGCAGACAAGCTGGTGTCTCCAAGTGGCCCCACACCTCTCCCGACTGTGGGTTTGTGTGAGCAGACAAGCTGGTGTCTCCAAGTGGCCCCACACCTCTCCAGACTGTGGGTTTGAGTGAGCAGACAAGCTGATGTCTCCAAGTGGCCCCACATCTCTCCAAACTGTGGGTTTCAGTGAGAGGACAAGCTGGTGTCTCCAAGTGGCCCCACACCTCTCCCGACTGTGGGTTTGAGTGAGCAGACAAGCTGGTGTCTCCAAGTGGCCCCACACCTCTCCAGACTGTGGGTTTGAGTGAGCAGACAAGCTGGTGTCTCCAAGTGGCCCCCACACCTCTCTAGACTGTGGGTTTGAGTGAGCAGACAAGCTGGTGTCTCCAAGTGGCCCCACACCTCTCCAGACTCTGGGTTTGAGTGAGCAGACAAGCTGGTGTCTCCAAGTGGCCCCACACCTCTCCAGACTGTGGGTTTGAGTGAGCAGACAAGCTGGTGTCTCCAAGTGGCCCCACACCTCTCCAAACTGTGGGTTTGAGTGAGCAGACAAGCTGGTGTCTCCAAATGGCCTCACACCTCTCCAAACTGTGGGTTTGAGTGAGCAGACAAGCTGGTGTCTCCAAGGGGGGACGGGGGTGGAACGAGATGAGACGGGGACGTTTTTTTGCCTTCATTATTCATTTCAATATTAAATACTTTTCTTCAAAAGTATTTTGGTTAACTTTTCAGTGCCTTTTAATTTGTCACAGGAGTGGTCTTGGTGGTGGTCTTATGCGGGGTTTTCCTCTTTATTCCAACTGCTGACCATCTCTGACCCACAAGGCCGTTTGGTTTGGGTATCTGCTTCTCTATTTCTCTGTTTTGCTACTAAGTGTTTACGCTCCCAATTGGGACGATGTTGAGTTTATTAACAAACGTATTTCTTTACAGCCCTATCTCAACTCACGCCATTTTTTGGAGGCGACTTGAATTGGTGTGGGTCGTTCAAACCCCAGATCATTATCTTCCCTCAGAAATGTCCAGAGTTAAATATGCATTATGAGCCAGGCAGGATGTGTAGTGTGGAAGTTCCTGTATCCCCGGTAACAAATGATTTTCTTTCTTTTCACATGTGCACCACTCCTATTCTAGAATAGACTACTTCTTCGTAGATAAAGCCCTTCTTCCCGCTAGTGAGTAACTAGAATACTTCCCTTGTTGTTAGTGATCATTCTCCTCTGTCACTCCACCTCTCATTCTATTGAGTAACTAGAATACTTCCCTTGTTGTTAGTGATCATTCTCCTCTGTCACTCCACCTCTCATTCTATTGAGTAACTAGAATACTTCCCTTGTTGTTAGTGATCATTCTCCTCTGTCACTCCACCTCTCATTCTATTGAGTAACTAGAATACTTCCCTTGTTGTTAGTGATCATTCTCCTCTGTCACTCCACCTCTCATTCTATTGAGTAACTAGAATACTTCCCTTGTTGTTAGTGATCATTCTCCTCTGTCACTCCACCTCTCATTCTATTGAGTAACTAGAATACTTCCATTGTTGTTAGTGATCATTCTCCTCTGTCACTCCACCTCTCATTCTATTGAGTAACTAGAATACTTCCATTGTTGTTAGTGATCATTCTCCTCTGTCACTCCACCTCTCATTCTATTGAGTAACTAGAATACTCCCATTGTTGTTAGTGATCATTCTCCTCTGTCACTCCACCTCTCATTCTATTGAGTAACTAGAATACTTCCCTTGTTGTTAGTGATCATTCTCCTCTGTCACTCCACCTCTCATTCTATTGAGTAACTAGAATACTTCCATTGTTGTTAGTGATCATTCTCCTCTGTCACTCCACCTCTCATTCTATTGAGTAACTAGAATACTTCCCTTGTTGTTAGTGATCATTCTCCTCTGTCACTCCACCTCTCATTCTATTGAGTAACTAGAATACTTCCATTGTTGTTAGTGATCATTCTCCTCTGTCACTCCACCTCTCATTCTATTGAGTAACTAGAATACTTCCCTTGTTGTTAGTGATCATTCTCCTCTGTCACTCCACCTCTCATTCTATTGAGTAACTAGAATACTTCCATTGTTGTTAGTGATCATTCTCCTCTGTCACTCCACCTCTCATTCTATTGAGTAACTAGAATACTTCCCTTGTTGTTAGTGATCATTCTCCTCTGTCACTCCACCTCTCATTCTATTGAGTAACTAGAATACTTCCATTGTTGTTAGTGATCATTCTCCTCTGTCACTCCACCTCTCATTCTATTGAGTAACTAGAATACTTCCCTTGTTGTTAGTGATCATTCTCCTCTGTCACTCCACCTCTCATTCTATTGAGTAACTAGAATACTTCCCTTGTTGTTAGTGATCATTCTCCTCTGTCACTCCACCTCTCATTCTATTGAGTAACTAGAATACTTCCCTTGTTGTTAGTGATCATTCTCCTCTGTCACTCCACCTCTCATTCTATTGAGTAACTAGAATACTTCCATTGTTGTTAGTGATCATTCTCCTCTGTCACTCCACCTCTCATTCTATTGAGTAACTAGAATACTTCCCTTGTTGTTAGTGATCATTCTCCTCTGTCACTCCACCTCTCATTCTATTGAGTAACTAGAATACTTCCCTTGTTGTTAGTGATCATTCTCCTCTGTCACTCCACCTCTCATTCTATTGAGTAACTAGAATACTTCCATTGTTGTTAGTGATCATTCTCCTCTGTCACTCCACCTCTCATTCTATTGAGTAACTAGAATACTTCCCTTGTTGTTAGTGATCATTCTCCTCTGTCACTCCACCTCGCATTCTATTGAGTAACTAGAATACTTCCCTTGTTGTTAGTGATCATTCTCCTCTGTCACTCCACCTCTCATTCTAGTGAGTAACTAGAATACTTCCCTTGTTGTTAGTGATCATTCTCCTCTGTCACTCCACCTCTCATTCTATTGAGTAACTAGAATACTTCCCTTGTTGTTAGTGATCATTCTCCTCTGTCACTCCACCTCTCATTCTATTGAGTAACTAGAATACTTCCCTTGTTGTTAGTGATCATTCTCCTCTGTCACTCCACCTCGCATTCTAGTGAGTAACTAGAATACTTCCCTTGTTGTTAGTGATCATTCTCCTCCTCCACGTCTCGTTGAATCGTACAGATCCCACTCCATGGAGACTTTAAAAACATCATTGTTACTTTCGAATTCCTTATGCACCGTTTTATCCAACGGACATCTTTACTGAGATAAATGAAACAGATTCGATCTCTCCATCTACACTGTGGGAAACACTTCAAATTGTTTTTAGAAGCTAAATAATTTCCTCAAAGTGTACACTACCTCGCGTGTTTTAGCGGTTAATCCCACTTCAATCAATAATACTTGCAAAACATGTTACACACCAGAATCACCTGAAGACAATTCAATCATGAATACTTTTTTTTTGGACAATTCGCAAACTCCTATCATTAGTAGAGAGAGGACAGAGGAAAGTGGTCAATCTTTGCAGTTATAGGCGATTTTCAATTCAATCACAGCGATGCACAGTGGGAAAAACCCTGGCCCAGATGACTACCCAATCGAATTCTTCAAGAAGTGTTCTGCCAAACTGGCACCCCTCCTTCTTGAAATGTTCAAACAAAAACTGAACCAGGGTTCTTTACCCTCAAAACCTGAACCAGGGTTCTTTACCCTCAAAACCTGAACCAGGGTTCTTTACCCCAAACCCTGAACCAGGGTTCTTTACCCCAAACCCTGAACCAGGGTTCTTTACCCCATCTTTACCCCAAACCAGGGTTCTTTACCCCAAACCCTGAACCAGGGTTCTTTACCCCAAACCAGGGTTCTTTACCCTCAGAACCTGAACCAGGGTTCTTTACCCTCAAAACCTGAACCAGGGTTCTTTACCCTCAAAACCTGAACCAGGGTTCTTTACCCTCAAAACCTGAACCAGGGTTCTTTACCCTCAAAACCTGAACCAGGGTTCTTTACCCTCAAAACCGGAACCAGGGTTCTTTACCCCAAACCCTGAACCAGGGTTCTTTACCCCAAACCCTGAACCAGGGTTCTTTACCCCAAACCCTGAACCAGGGTTCTTTACCCCATCTTTACCCCAAACCCTGAACCAGGGTTCTTTACCCCAAATCCTGAACCAGGGTTCTTTACCCCAAACCAGGGTTCTTTACCCCAAAACCTGAACCAGGGTTCTTTACCTCCAAAACCTGAACCAGGGTTCTTTACCACAAAACCTGAACCAGGGTTCTTTACCCCAAACCCTGAACCAGGGTTCTTTACCCCATCTTTACCCCAAACCCTGAACCAGGGTTCTTTACCCCAAACCCTGAACCAGGGTTCTTTACCCCAAACCAGGGTTCTTTACCCCAAAACCTGAACCAGGGTTCTTTACCCCTAAACCTGAACCAGGGTTCTTTACCCCAAAACCTGAACCAGGGTTCTTTACCCCAAAACCTGAACCAGGGATCTTTACCCCAAAACCTGAACCAGGGTTCTTTACAACAAACCCTGAACCAGGGTTCTTTACCCCAAACCCTGAACCAGGGTTCTTTACCCCAAACCCTGAACCAGGGTTCTTTACCCCAAACCCTGAACCAAGGTTCTTTACCCCAAAACCTGAACCAGGGTTCTTTACCCCAAAACCTGAACCAGGGTTCTTTACCCCAAAACCTGAACCAGGGTTCTTTACCCCAAAACCTGAACCAGGGTTCTTTACCCCAAACCCTGAACTAGGGTTCTTTACCCCAAAATCTGAACCAAGGTTCTTTACCCCAAAACCTGAACCAGGGTTCTTTACCCCAAACCCTGAACCAGGGTTCTTTACTCCAAACCCTGAACCAGGGTTCTTTACCCCAAACCCTGAACCAGGGTTCTTTACCCCAAACCAGGGTTCTTTACCCCAAACCCTGACAGAGGCATTGATCATACTTGTTTTTTAAACCCGGGGAGAAAGCTGCATCTGAGTGTGACTTATACAGACCGATATTGCTTTTAAATGCAGACGTTAAAAATATTCCCGAAATCGCTCGCCTCTCGATTAGAGTCTACTATGACTGACATCATATCAACGGATCAGACAGGATTTATTAAAGGGTCGCCACTCCTCTAACACTCGTCTCAACGTTACACGCTTTCTTTCTGGCGTTACTAAAATAATCATCTCTTAATATGAAGAGAAGGGCATTTCACAGTGTAGAATGGGACTATTTATTCTCTGTACTGGGAAAATGTGGCTTTGGTTCGAACTTCCCAGTACTTAGAAACTGCATTCACAAATTTTTCCCCATTTACCAAGGGCCACACGCCAAGGATGTCCAATGTCCCCTCTGTTATTTGCCCTGGCGATAGAACCCCTTTCCATTATGAAATAAAGGCCACACCATTAAAACATGGTATTTACAGATGGGAACTGGAACCCAGTTTCCCTGTATGCAGATGACGTGCTTTCATCAATATCAGACCCTGAAAGCATGTGTCCCTGAGGTAGTGGACCTACTGCAAAGCTTTGGTGTGTTTTCAGGTTATAAATTACATTTCTCTAAAACGCTTTTCCTGTTAATGAACTAGCATGGCAAATTCCTT